>NC_043021.1:24713416-24760916 GCF_006345805.1 Octopus sinensis | reverse complement strand
CCCCACCCACCCAACTCTTGAACTCGTAAACCCTTCCAGACGCCACCACTTTCTTCTTTCAAGCATTGTTTATCTCCCTAACCTTTTTTTTTTTTTTAATATAGCAGAGAGCTTTAGCTACTATGTCTAGCAGGTCGACTGACTGACTGCTCCTTCGTGAACATTCTGTTTATATCCGTTCAATTCTCCGTTCCTCTCCCTCCCTCCCATTATTATTATTATTATTATTATAAAACCACTCCACCTCTTCTTTAACCGCAGATGGAAGCAAAAACAACCGAGCTATTTCGATGAATCATCATTTAATGTGTGCGTGTGTGTCTATATCTTATATTATCAGAGTCGTGTCTATCTATAATATATATATTGCACACGCCTATATACACAGTTTCCCAACGTTGGCAATTATACATTTTTCACACAAAATGTTTAATAATGCTCTAATCATCGTCTCGTCTCGGTTTTGATAATGTTTCTCACTGAATATATTTGTTTTGCTCTCTTCGACTCAACGCCTGTCCATCTTAATCTCTCACTTTCTCCCAACAACACCATATTTCTCGAATAGTCTTTTATTCCATCCAATATTTAAAAAAAATTCCTTCTCTTTTTGCCATTTTTCTCTTTGTCCATTGCTCGTTTCTTCTCTGCGTCTGTTGTTGAACTCCGGCAACAAACCCCTTTGTCTCCATCTCTAATTACCTGTTTCTGTCTTGTTCTCTCACTCTGCTCTCCATCATCTCCATGTCTGCCAGGGACCAGTTCCACTCGCATCAAAATTGTTTTTCCAACTTGCCTCATTACGTGTCACCAACGTCATTGTTGCTTCCGTCTGCCCCCCCCCCGCACTCTCTTCCTCTCTATGTGCGATGCTGAATTTTCAGTTCTTTGACAATCTTAATTCTGTAAACCAGATAACGAGAGGATTTCTGTTTTATTAACGATATCATTAATTTAATAACACTGTCAATATGTGTATTAGATATTTAATGAATTATTTCTGTGTAATGTAGCTGTTATTTTTTTCTCTATATTCTGAAATCTCCAGGCTGTTAGGAAGACGAAAATCGGGAAGGGTGACGTTCACAATGACACTTTAGTATCCGTCTTCTCCCCTTCAGAGAAGTTTAGCGTGTGATCGTTGGTGGACTGTTTTCTTCCTGGGGATTGAAACCGGTCTGTAAGCGTCGCTGGCCCTGTGACACCTCTACAACTGTTTACGTTATCAGCGAGGATTTAATTTGGTCAGCGAGGGAGAGATCAGTTTGAAAGAACTCGCATCTGTTTGTGTTGAAGGCAACAACAAAAAGAATAATGGTTTCTTTTCGATTGTAGCAAATACTCTAATGAAAGTGATATGGTGTTCATGCCCTTCTCAAGAGCATTAACCACACAAGTTAATGGCTTCAACCAACAGCACTCACCCATACAAAAGTAGTGGCTGTGTGGTAAGAAGTTTGCTTCCCAATCACATGGTTCCGGGTTCAGTCCTGCTGTGTGGTACCTTGGACAAGTGTCTTCTACTATAGCCTCGGACCGATCAAAGCCTTGAGTGGATTTGGTAGACGGAAACTGAAAGAAGCCTGTCATATATTCTATTTTCTTTTATTCTTTTGCTTATTTCAGTCATTTGACTGTGGCCATGTTGGAGCACCGCTTCCCATTGAACAAATCGACCTAGTACTTATTCTGTTGGTCTATTTTGCAGAATTGCTATATTACGGGGTGTTAAACACACCAACATCGGTTGTTAAGCGATGGTTGGGGTGGTGGTGGACGACACACACACACACATATATATATATATACGACGGGCTTGTTTCGGTTTCCATCTACCAAGTATATAATATACACCCACACATATACATACTTGTGTTTGTGTCTGTTCTCTCACCCATCTCTTGACAACCGATGTTGGTGTGTTTACGCCCCTGTAAATTAGCAGTTTGGCTAAAGAGACCGATAGAATGAGTACTAGGTTTACAAAGAGTAAGTCCTGGGGTTGATTTGTTCGACTAAAATCCCTTAAGGTGGTGCTCCAGCATGGCTGCAGTCAAATGACTGAAAAGAGTAAAAGAATAGAACTGTGAAAGTTGTGATAACGAGCGATTTGTGTGGCGAGGGAGTTGCCCCAGTGTCGGTCTGATTCCCAAGATCAGCATGGACTTGAACATTTATTGTGAAACTTGCTGTAGAATGACAACAGTTGGGATATTGTAGTCGTCCTTTGTTTCTTTTTTTCCCATTTATTAAAGTTTTAATATATATTTTGGTTCCGATATTTCTGTAATGCAAATGGATGCTAACTCATGCACCAAAGACTGCAGTTTATTCATTTTTTTCCCTTTTATTGTTCCTTCCATGGATGGATTTAAACCCATTTCCTTTCCTGTTATCCAGCCTTCATTTCTAATTTATTCAAATTGTAACAGTTTTATAAATTTGTACTTTAAAACAGTTTTTAAACAGAGGTTAATTTAAAGATGAATTATATTGAAATTCTGATTTCGTGGAATACAGTCTGGTGTTGAAGACCAGAAAAAAAATAATGGTTATTGCGTGTGATTTGACTTTATTTTGAAGAGTAATCCGGAAAAAATGAATAATCATGTGAGAGGAGAGAACTTGGAGAGCAAATATAAATTTTAAATAATTGTGTGAGAGAGAGAGAAAGAGAGCAAGCATAGAACTGGGAGGCAAATATCTTTTTTAGAATATTTCTGAACAAATTACGATTTAAAAAAAAGTAATATTTTTACCATCTTGTTGATAATTTAAATTATTTATTTTGGCAACATTTTGAAATCTCTATTTTGTTTATCCTATTTCCGTACACATGCTGACAGCTTACTGAATTTGGTTTTATTTACTTTATATAAATTCTCATAAGTGTAGGCATAGGCATGGCTATTTGGATAAGAAGCTTGCTTCCTAAGGGGCAAGTATCTTCTGTAGCCCTAGGCCAATCAAAACTTTAACTGGATTTGATCAACAGAAAATGAAAGAAGCCTCTAGAGTGTATGTTCTTATTGCATAATGGCTGTAAACAGGTGTTGTTTACAATCTGCTGTGAAAAACCTGTCTGGCCTTGGGAACAGGTAGAGGCTGGGTGAGAGGAAGGGCACCTGGCTGCAGGGATTCCACTGCTAAAAATTCCATCTGTTCCTTCTAAGCATGGAAAAGTGGATGCTAAAACAACGATGGTAGTTGAGAAATATGTGTGTTCTCATAAGTGTTTAAATTTTGATTTTGTTTTAAAATGCTTAATAAATTCTTTTTCTATTTTATTTCAGATTTCGTGAGAATGTGGCCTAACCAAAAGTGTTAAGTTTTGGATGTTATTTGGATTAAAGCTAAAATAAGTCAACAAGCCCCCCCTCCTCTCTCCGTCTTGTAATTGAAACACACACTCCATACACGAGCGATAAGCTTTTTTGCATTGAAAAGTTGCAAGTGGTGTGTATCTTGCTGACTGTTTCGACACCATGGTACTCTCCCAAAGACAGCGTGAGGAACTGTAAGTATTTTCATTAAATTCATTAGTTACTGGGATGATGTTGAATGAGTTGCTTTACTGATCAGATCAAATATAGTCTAATTAGATATTTGGCAGTTCTGTTGCCTTCCCAATCACATTGTTGAGTCCTACTGTGTTGCACCCTGGATACAAGGCTTCAGTAGCCTTGAGTTGAGAAATGAATAGAATCCTTTTTGCATGTGTCTGTATATATATGGAGGTGCAATGGCCCAGTGGTTAGGGCAGCGGACTCGCGGTCGTAGGATCGAGGTTTCGATTCCCAGACCGGGCATTGTGTGTGTTTATTGAGCGAAAACACCTAAAAGCTCCATGAGGCTCCGGCAGGGGGTGGTGATCCCTGCTGTACTCTTTCACCACTCTTTTTTCTGTTGGCCTGCTCGCTTAGCCAGACGGGGGTGGTGTCATTTGAAGGCTAAAACAATGCGAACGCATTGTGACCAGTGATGTGTAGCAACATCTGATGGTCTGGTCAGTCACGTGATCACGTGATATATGTATATATATAACATGTTTATGTACATTTGCTCTGTCACCTTATAATTGTTGAGCGATGGGTGCTGGTATTGTTATTTCCCTTCTGTTGAAAGGTCATTCCATAACACACAGGAATGGGAAGTTGTGGAGAAGGCTTGGATACTTCTACTGCAGACTGTGGGTGGGTGTGGTTTTCAATAGAACACAATGGAAAATCAGAAATGTTCAGTGGATTTGGTGCTATGTAGCAGATTTTCAGTCTGTGCTTTTTCTCCCAGACTCAACTTTTCTTCAACAAAGCTGTTTAGGGTTAGTTGAGTCTGGGAATTTAATATTGTCAGTCTGGTTCTTGGGGTAAACTGATTCAAAGAATCGCAAAAGTAATTTGAAATTCAGCTGAATTGCTTTCAATTTAAAGGCATTGCCTGTGGGTAGTATTCGGTAGAAACTCTTGTAAAATATTAGAATGTTTAGGAGTGGCTGATAGCATCTATAACTGAAAATAGGTAAGAAAGAGACCAAACTTAAATGGTGAGTAGCAACCTGAAACCAACTGGATGCAGTGGTGTGACCTCTGTAAATGTCAAATGAAATTTAGTCACAAAGAAAAAGAACAACGAAGACGAATTCTACCAACAAAACAATTTAATTCAATTATGGAAATAGTTGCTAATGAATTAAATTTATATGAAACTTCAGTTTTGATGTTTAAAAGTAAAACATACATTTTTTTTTTTTTGTTAGAAGAATGAACAAATTTTTTTATATCTGTGTGTGTGTGTGTGTGTGTGTGTGTGTGTGCATTCACACAATCACCCATTGCAGGTGTACAGGTGTTGTAGTGTTTCCAAAATATAATCTAGGTCCCTTACTGATTCTACATCGAGAGACAATTTGTCCCAATCATTTGAGGGAAACAACAGGGTAATTCTATGCATGTGCATGATAGTAAAAAATTTGCTCCATTATGAAAAAAATCTGGCTGAGCTTTGCCAACTCCTTTAAATTGATGATGGAAATATTAAACAGTGCCATTGGCTTTTGGGTTATAAGCTGTAGTTTGAATTCTTGTGCAGTCGATCAGTTTGAGAAGTTCAAAGATTTGAATTGCAATGGTGACTGAGCTACTGTAACAAGGAAACCATTTTGCTGCAGCAAAGCTCTAGGTTGTTGCTTCCAGCTGTATCAATCAATGCAAGCAAGCAGATGGAGAGACAGGGCCCACAGTATTGAAGTGCACAGGATTAAATCTGTCTGGTGATGTGAAAGGGCCCCCAAGGATAATTTAACGTGCCAATAAATCTTTGGTCGTTGGTATTGGTAAGGAAGATGGTTTTTCATCCATTGTTGGATATCTGTTGATGCTGGCCCAAATAAATCGAAAGGAGATAAGTGTCAGAACTATTCCAGGATGTGACATAGTGAAATGCAGAGGAAACTGAGTGGGTGGGGGGGTTCTTAAGTAAATATGGATGCTGTGTCCAAAAAGAAGAGGTACAAGCTGAAATTGCACTGGAGTAGCTCACAACATGAGCAATTATTCATTGACAATCATGAACTAAAGGCACATTGAATAGAGATTATTTATGTTTCTTTATCATCATCATTGTTTAATGTCCATCTTCTATGCATGGATAGGACAGTTGACCGGAGCCAGTCAGGTAGAAAAACTACCCTAGGCTACTGTATCTGTTTTGGCAGGGATTTTATGGCTGGATGCCCTTCCTAACATAAACCACTCTACAGAGTGGACTCAGTGTGCTTTCTATGAGGCACTAGCAAAGGTGAAGTTAGTTTTTGGCATGAATTTTACTGCTGGATGCCCTTCCAAATGCCAACCATGTTACAATGTGGATTGGAGGCTTTTAATGTGACATCAGCACTGGCAGGTTAATCAAGTAACTCGCAAGACAAGGAATTATGAGTGGGGCAGGGGCATTTGAAGAGGGGAACTTGTGTCAGAGGATGAAAGGTTGGTTTGACAGAGAGGCAGAAACGGGTGTCTTGCCACAACAGGGGGCATTAAAGGAAGTGATCCAGTATCAAATGATGAAAGGTTAGAGTGCAACAGAGAAATAGAGAAGCAGAAATAGGTGTCTTGCTACAGAAGAGGTACATGGTTACCCAGTGAGAGAGAGGTGCAAGACAGCAGCCAGAAACAAGTGTGTTGACGTAAAGGAGATACTTGGTTACCTAGTCAATGGAAAAACAAGAGAAGGAGAGAGAGAGAGAGTGACCAAGGGTAAGAGTGAGGGAATAGGAAACAGCAAAAGAGAGATGGTGTGGTGTAGTGCTAGGGTATACTCATGAGTAACAAGGATTTGAGCATAGAACCTGGTTAGAAAAATGTGTTGTGGGTGGGAGGAACAGTAATACAGTGAGCAGGGCAGTGAGGGCAAGAATGGCGATTGGAAGATGATCATAGTTCATGAAGAGGAAATGTGAGGAAGAGAAAGAGGCAGTTTAGAAGAGTTGTAGTAGTTTGGTTTCTTAGGGTTGAGTGGGTGAAAAGTCTGTGGTTACATGTGGGTAGGATACAACTATTCTAACACACAGTTTCGTGTTGACAGGTCTTCTCTAGAACCTCATATCACCAAACATCTTGGTCTATTGTCATTTCCTCCGTGAGTCCCAACATCCTAAGATCAGTCCTCTCCACTTCATCCCATGTCTTCCTGGGCCTCCCTCTTCCACAGGTACCAGTCACTTCCGTATACAGCTGTCTTCACTCATACGTATCGCAAGTCCAAACCAATGCATTCTTCTCTCCTGCATACCATATTTAATCCCTCTTTTGCCTGATTTTTTCTCTCAACTCAGTTGTGCTTTGTCAGTCATGTGCACTGATATTGCAGATCCAACTGAGCGTACTACCTTCATTCCTCTCCAGTCTAGGCATGTCCTCCTCCGCAGTCAGAGTCCATGTCTCACTACCATGCAACATAGGCGTTCTCCACAAGCATACTACTATCTACCTTTCACTCTGAGAGTCCTTTTGCTGCCAACACAGGTGGGAGCTCTCTGAACTTCCTCCATCCTATTCTTATTCTGGAAACAATACTTTCAGATCATCCACCACCATTACTAATTTGGTCACCTAAATTGCAGAAACTATCTACTACCTCGAGAGCCTTTTGGTCATACGAGAGAGTGGCCCTTAGTGCTTATTGTTCCTGTGCATCTGCCATGCATGAAAGTGACCTTATCTGATAACCTACCCATGATTCCCCTGCTTCTCTTATTATTTCACATTCAAATGAAGAGTTAATAGCATTGTAGTTAGACTTGAGACAAAACAGCAAAGCAAGTTGGTGCACTTGATGAAGGAGCAGATTCTTTGGTGAGCAAGAAAGTAGGTTGTGTAGCAGTGGCCTCAGGGTATCTGCACAGTCCATTCACCTATAATTTAAAGGGCCAGCCATGTCACATTCTGTGTTATGCTGAATCTCCCCCAAGAACTACATCAAGGGTAGACGTGTCTGTGGAGTGCTCAGCCACTTGCACATTAATTTCACGAGCAGGCTGTTCTGCTCATAACCAACCGAGTGCTAGTTTGTTTGACTACAAATAGTCAAATCTCCCTCAAATCGCATGCTATTATCTTAAAGGAAGTACACTTTGCGCTAATAATAGACAGACTCCTCATCAAGGCTGGAATATCTTTGATCTTTAGTCTGCAGGATCAAGACTGATCTTGGACTAAACAAGCCATTCGCTAAAACGAATCTCACCTAAATATTTTAATTAGATGATTTTTCTTTCCCCAGGTTTTTAATAGATATGGAACACCTTGGCTGCACTATTTGAGTTAATCTAACTGGGAAGTAGTTTATCTGTTGGGATACCTTACAGTTCAGCATGATGCATTATTGTTCCTGTGGCACAGAAAACCTGCAGGTGTTAGTGATAAATGATATCAAACATATTAATGATTATTTTCTCACCCTTCCTACACTAACGTGAATGGAACTGTGGCAGAAACTAAACTAAGTACCACCAGCCATGTTACTTTGCTGCCACGCCACTGCCTTAATAATTTCTTACATCTCTCTCCACCTGCCACTCTCCTCCTACACTCTTGCAAATTTACTTACCTACCCACTCACCTTGTCCAATCCTCTGGATCTCTTATACACACCTTCCTCTAACTTGAGGCTACACCCTGACACATCTCCACCACTCCTTCTCTTCCAACTGGATAGCCACGTATCTCCCCTACAGCATGACCCCTGTTCGTTTCCCCTCACACTTTAGCCTTTGGTCACTTGGCATAAAGTCGCCACCATCTATACCACACCCACCTCAGTTGAGGGGTCTGGTCTTGCAAGTTACCCTCTTAACCACACAAGTGCCACAGCAAAGTGATTAGTTTTAGGAAGAGCATCCAGGGTTGGTGTAGTCCTCTGGTTCATTAGCCCCTATCAAACAGTCAGACCTATCCTGCATGGAATACAGATATTAAAGGATAATTGATACAAGGATAGAAATTTGACAAGAGAGAAACCTATCAAATTTAATCCATTCCAGTACTTCCTTATTTTATGAATTCCAGCAGAATTTGAACTGGGAATACAGAAGACCCTAACTATAGACAGTAAGGTGTTTAGTTGAACCTTTCATTGGCCAGTCCATTGCATAGTAACTTGTTTTAATTTAGGCCCAAAAGCTTGGAATTTTGTGAGGAGGGATAGGGTTTGTCTGGTACTCTATTGACCCTGGAGGGATGAAAGGCCAAATTTGACTTCAGTAGGATTTGAACTGAGAGCTTAAAGCATTGGGATGACATTAATAATTTCAGCTGATGCTCTAATGCTTCTACCAGACATGAGGCTACAAATTTGAGAGGAGCAATTATGTGGATCCTCTTGTTCATGTTTAGTACACAACTGGTACTATCCTGGGAGGGTGAAAGGTAAAGTTGCCTTTGGTGGGATTTGAACTCAGAACATCAGACATTACTGTTAATACTTTACCATTTTATCCTTTCGTTATGGCAGCTGTCTTTAAGGCAGCAGCAAGCTGGCAGAATCGTTAGACAAAATGCTTAGCAGTATTTTGTCCGTCTTCACATTCCAGATTCAAATTCCATTTAGTTCAGCCTCACCTTTCATTATTTCAAGGTTGATATAAAATAAGTACCAGTTGTGCACTGGGGTCGATATAATCAACTACTTCCCTCCCTCAAAATTTCAGGCCTTGTGCCTTTAGTAGAAAGGGTTATGACAGCTGCCTTTTTCTTCTTCTACTTGTTTCAGTCATTAGACTGTGGTGGCCACCATGGGGTTTAGTTGAACAAATTGAGCCCTGTACTTATTTTAAGTCTGGTACTGAAACTTTTGGTCTCTTTTGCCAAACTACTATGTTCTAGGGTTGTAAACAAACCAACACTAATTATCAAGCTGTGGGTACAAATGCAATAAGACACACAGAAATGGCCATTTTGATACTACCACAATTGCACATGCTGGATTTTTATTCAACTGAGTGACTATTTGCAACATCAGTGAATATTTCATTCCCAGTTTGTTATATCTGGAGGTGACAAATTCTCATCCAAGCATTTGGCTGTCTGCAAGTCCATGTCATTGAAAACAACCAAAAATAGGCAAAATGCATGTGGCATTCTTGCTGTCCACTGCTGGGTTGATTTTTTTTTTTCTGCCCCTCCTCTCATGTTTGTATTTTTAGCACAGCACATGCACAAGACATGTTACCATGGTAACTGGCTTAGTGATGTATCTACTGAAATATGATACATAGATGACATAGAGATGATGGGCTGCCACAGTTTCTGTCTGTCAAATTCACTCTCAAAGCATTGCAGGGTCTGAGGCTGTGGCAGACACTTGCCTGAGGTGCCATGCAATGGAACTGAAACCCAATCATGCAATATCATGATGATTTTTTATGAGTGACAAGGACCCAAAACATTCAGGAACAATTTGGGGATGAACTCTAAACACTAAAAGTAGGGTTTGGGAGGGGACATTGAATTAAAGTAAGTCAAGAAAAGCAAAAATTTTAATAAGTTCTCCAAACAGAGGGATAAGACCATCTAAGCTAGTTTGGTGTATTTAATGTAGGCCTTTGAGTGTTGTTGCTCTTGTTCACCTTTAGTTATACTCACTAGAGGGCAGCACCTAGCCCTTCACTCAAGGCCAGGAATTTTGGACTTTACTCGACTGGCTAATATGTGCCCCTCCCTTTGGGGACAAAAGCAGTTGACATTGGCAGGATTTGAACTTGGAAACACAAAGGGACATAACTAAATTGTACAAAGTATCTTGCCTGTTGCTCTGATAACAACAACGATAATGTTTCTTTCTTTCCTTTCTTTTTTAAAGATAATAAATACAGATAGCAATGGAGATAGAGCCATAGCTTTGTAGTCAATCATTGAAGAAAATAAGCAAACGAAAGCTTTCTGAAGCACAAGCAACCAATCAAGCCAGAGTTTCATTTCAGCAGTATTTCTGTACCTTAGTAACAAATCTGTGTGCTTCATTGACTTAGAATGATATTGCTGATTATGACTCATTTTACATGTCCTCTTCTCTCTCTCTTTCTCTCTCTGTCTCTGTTTCTGTGTATGAATATTTATATATATATATATAGGCGTGTGTGTGTGTGACTATATGTTGTGTGTAGATATGTGTATATAAGCTATTGCCGTCTCCTCCTCTCTGCCTCTCTCTCTGTTGTGTGCTTGGTAGGTAGGTAGGTAGACTGGAGAGGCTCACATGGCAGACAGTACAGTGTAGATATCAGCATCAATTATCATCTCCATCCATTTAATAGTGAGCTATTGCAACTAAGTAATCACATGCAAATTTGTCTCTACACTTGCTTGCCCTATTTTTTCTCTTTCGCCTCCTCCCCACCCCCCACTCTCTCTCTCTCTCTCTCTCTCTCTCTCTCTTTCACCAATATTTTTTCCTCTTTATCTCTATTTCTTCTCTCTCTGTCAGTCATATACTCTTTTCTTTCTGTTTCCATCTGTGATGTAAACAGACTGATTTGCTTTGTTCCCATGATGTGTTGCTTTTCAAACTTGCAGCAATGTGCAAAATAGCTATTGACGCCCGGTGTAGGTGTGGCAAGCCGTTTGTTCCCCAACCACATCTTGGGAAAGTGTCTTCTACTGTATCCTCAGGCTGACCAAAGCCTTGAGTGGATTTGCTAGATGGAAACTGAGAGAAGCCCTTCGTGTGTATGTGTGTTTTTGTATCTTTGTCCCCATAACTTACTTGTTTGGCAAAAGAGACTGATGGAAGAAGCACCAGGGTTAAAAAGATGAGTCCTGCGATTGATTTATTTGACTAAAGATTCTTCATGACTGTGCCCCAGCATGGCCGCAGTCTAATGAATGAAACAAGTAAAACATAGAAGATATTAAGATAATGAAACAATTCTTAATGAATTTGCATTTTCTTTATTGTTTTGTCTTCAATGAAGAAATAAAATTTCTGTGGACATCCTTCAACATATTTCTGCTTACCTGAACTTATCTGAAGTCATACCATTAGCCAACTTTGAGTTATTTCCCTTAGTTCCCCGTATGTAAATTTGCCAATTTATTTATTCACCTGTAAATTTATTGTGGAGGTCTAATTTATTGTTTTCTTGGGTGGGTAGTGAGATTAAGCAGAGCATGACTGGTTAACTGGAATCTGGGGATTTCATTTTGATGCCCCATTTTGTTTTGGGTGAATATATTATTCCACAGCAATAGTTTAAAACTCATTAAACACATTTCACTCTGCTATATTTATTAATATATAGGCACAAGCATGGCTGTGTGGTTAAGAATCTTGCTTCCCAAGTATGTGATTTGGGTTCAGTCCTACTGTGTGGCACCTTTTGGCAAGTGTCATCTATAGCTCCAGGCTGACCAAAAACTTGTGAGTGAATTTGAGAGATTTAGAAACTGTGTGGAAGCTGTGTGTGTGTTGTACCCTTGTCTAGCCATTCTGTGATGGTTGTAAATGAGCATTACCATCTTACAGGTGAGGTTGTTTGCTTCCAGTCTTCTCTATAAAACTTGTTGGTAACAGGAAGAGCATCCAGCTATAAAAAATCCACGTCAACAGATTGTCTGACCCATGCAAGTATGGAAGAACAGACATTAATTATGAGGATGTACAGTGAGACTTGTGATGGCTTTTGCATTGGCTGGAAGCATTTTGTGTTCACGGAGGGCATCTGATTTGTTGTCTGTACTTTGGAAATATGCACTAGATTCTCTGGTAATTATATTATTGATGTTGAGCTTCAAGTAAACCCTGGTTTCATGCGATTCTAACCATGACCAGCCTTTCTTTGCAGACATAATACATCTCAGACTAAACTATCCTATACCGCTTTTCTGTTGTTTTTAAAGATGTTTCTACTTTGAGGACTTTTGGCTGACATTTCTAGCATTTTCAGTTTTTCTATTGGGGTTTCTTCTTTAGTGGTTGATGGTCTGAGGAGATTTCTTTAAAGACTGAAGTTTTAGCTGTGTGAATCCATCCTAGAATATTAATGTTTATTGATGTAGAATAAGCAACTGATTTGCATTTTCTTTCTTTTTTTTGTTTTTGTGGCATTTGAAATTAATAAAATAATGTAAGGAATTCCTTGCTGCCTCAACCCATATCTTTTATCTAAAACCAAGTTCCCTTCTGCAATGATTGAGTGTAAAAGTCAAATATTCACCCACTACTAACACTTTAATTCATTTCATGAGACACCGAGTATAAGATTTACCAGTATCCTGTTACTGACAAATAGATTGTGTATTCTATTGTACCACAGACACTAGAGTTTGTCCCCTACAAGACTAAAGAGTATCTTTTCTGATTGCTCTTTTGTACTGGTATGTATTTAACACTACATGGACAGTAGACCATGGCTCGTTTGGTCTTTTGAACCTAAGACACTTACTGTAAAGCACTCTAATCACTGGCTAACCCACAATTATGATTGAACCCTTTTCTTACCATATTTCAGTTGAAATACAATGTTATGGTTCCAGTTAATGATGACAAAAGCATTTTGATAAATTCTTGATTATTTTCGAAAATAAACTGGTGTTTAAAACATAAATTAACTTGAAATTTTGACAGAAGATTTTAATTCGGATCAATTTAAAGCTGGAAGTTGTATCCTAGAACCAGGGACATTTTCTGGTGGGTTGATATAAAAGGGGTTAAAATGGTATTTTACTGAGAAGGATTGTTTTTGTATCAAGAGCAAACTTGATATGCTTTAGTGTTTTTGTAAAGAATTTTATTCAGAAGAGCAACGTCCATTTATTGAGACAAAGAACATTTATGGTGTGTTTGGTTCCTGAAACAAAATATTTTGTTTTGAAAAGGAAATAAAATCTATTAGAATAGAATTATTATTTTTTTAAAATCTAGCATGACAATTCAGTTTAGAATTTTATTTACTGAGGTTCAAGGAAGAAAAAAAAATTCCAACAACAAAAAAACAAACCAAACAAACCTGTGAACAGTTTTATTTTTAGCTTTTTGTCAATTACCTAGCAGTTACTTGATAAAACCTGTTTTGTCATCGGTGGTGGTACTACTACTACTACTAGTAGTAGTAGTAGTAGCAGCACTAATATACAATTAGTAACATTTTAGAGAAATCTATAAAAGTCTCCTGAAAGCATTTCTCATTGAGTTTGCTTTGTTTTATTCGTTCATTTTTATGTTACTAATTATCATATAGTGATAATACTAATAATAAAACTTAGATAAGTACGTGGTTAAGCATGTGTGTGGTAAAGAACAGATTCCTTACTACACACCTGCCCACACACCTCAGTGGCCATTAACCGATCCTCACCTATTCTAATACCTGCTCTAAGGAATCTCTGCGCCAAGTCTTTTGTCTTCATCTTAGCTGTGGCAACCAGCCAAATTTTGTATAAAACACAAAAAGAAACTGGACAATAGACCCCCACTTGTCTTTATCACCAGATTGCTTCCTCTATGGCCATACTGCATAACAGAATGCACTTGGTGGTACCACCGCAGCTCATTATTTGGCATTATTTGCGTTGCAACATCTGTGGGTTGCCTTATAAACGTTTTGTCTGCTACCTCTGTGTTGAGAAAACTGCAACATATCTTAAAGTCACTCAGTAATTGCTACATAACCAGATGTGAGCGTAAAGCAATTGAGATCTGCTCTTGTGCCGGCTTTTGTTCTGTTTTGCCCTGGTCAAACACCTATGATTAAAGAAGGTCCAGCCACGACCATCCTTTGTATATAAGCAACTCCATTCATCAATGTTTCTGCCTTGCATTTTCTAAGATTTGAGAGATTTTGCTGCTATTTCTAGAAGTCAAATGACCACATAGTGGCTCTGTCTGTATGCACGTGTTTCCCTTTCATATGTGGACATTTGTATCAACAGTTTTTACAAAATTAAAAACTTCAACTCTTTTGTTATATTTCTAAACAAAATATGTGTTTTGGTTAAATTATAAAATTGTGAATTTAGGCTACTTTCATAAAACAACTCTTATTTATTCATTGGCCTTTGTGACTTTTGGAACACGATTTGACTAAAAGTTCTTAACCAAATCTTTGCATAAGTTTTGTTTCAAAGCGAATCTAATTGCAGGTAAATACAGGTAAATTTAACAAAATTTAAAATTATTTCAATATGGTTTAAACATTACCATAGAAAATCAGTCATTAGTTAATATTTAATTGGGTAAACAACAATATAGAAGAATTGCGTGCATTACGAGATTATCAGATGAATTTTATGCACATAGGATATGGGTTACCATAATAAAATAGAACAAAATATTGGAATTTATCTTTGAAGAAAACTAGAAAATGAAATAAACACACATATGCAAACATAAATACACAGAAACCTGTATAATAATGACTCACAATACAAATTAATAAAAATCTGTCACAGGTAAATTAAAATTTCAGGTAAATAAAAAAAAATAAAAATGAGGTAAAAAGAAAAAAAAAATATATAAGATCAAATTATACACACTCCCACATATAGTACAACATTTCAATCGTAGAAACTCCCGTTCCTTCCTACTCTACATCATCTGACTTTGCAGAATGCCCACTGGGAAGTTGTTTCATTTGACCGTCCACTGACAACTTTCTTTTTCTCATCTAGACATTTCTTGTACTGTTTTTTGTGACCATCAATATTTCTCTTATTTCTGGAGATGGGCTGATTTCAGTGGGGTATCTGTTTGGCAGGCTTTAGTTATTTTTTTCCCCAACAGTTATTTTCTTCTATGTATAACCTGCTCTGAACTGTGTTGCTACATGTACTCGGAATTGCAGATGGTTGCCTTGTTTTCAGGGCCCTTCTGATTCAATATATATATATATTAATCCAGTCTTCCTTTCTGGAAGTAACAGGAGTTCTAGAGATGACACCTTATTTTTTCTGGACAGAATTAACAAAGTACAATTAGAAAGGCATAGGAAAAATTTCTTTAGACTTTTCAAAAATTTAGGACTAGTCATTACTATGAGTAAAGATTATCATAGAGTGAATTTTCTTGACACTCCCTTCTGTCTTGATGCTGGATTATTTGAACCATTTCGTAAGCCAAATAATCATATTAAGTACATTAATGTGGCATCCAACCATCCACCATCGATTATATGGGGACTAGTTAAGACTATTTCTACAAGAATCTCTAGATTATCTGCTAATAATAAAATTTTTGAATCACATGCAACTTATTATAAGGCTGCTCTAACTAGGGCTGGGTACCTTGAAAAAATTCAATATATACACAACACTGGTAATTCCTCCAATTGTAATATACATTGTACACCACCACAACAGTTTGAGAACTCACTCAAGTAATACAGGCCAGGAAGAATTGGTCATGTCAATGAACTACCAAGGAAAACTCATAGACACACGCGATATGCTAATCCAACTGCTTGTTCCAATCCTGTACAACACATTCGATCAAATAAGCCTAACAACAGATACAGGATTCAAGATGTCCTCTGGTTCAACCTGATTTTCAGTTCGCATGTTTCAACCAAGATTGCTGGACAATTTTTTGCTGCTTTGGGCAAATATTTTCCTAAATCTAATTGGTACCATGCTATTTTTAATTGGCACACCATGAAGGTATTTTATGCTAGCTCTGCTAATTTAGAGCAGCTTATGCATTGCATAAACAATAGCAAAATGCGGTAAAGGTCCAATAACCCACCTCCTGGTTCTAGCAAACATTTGCATCTAAATACCAACCAAGGAGATGTAAACCACAATGATTAACACCAATTATGACCAAATGGGAGTAGTAGAAATATTTAGGATACAGCTAACATGGAGTCAGGACTGCCTTATCCACAAATACGATAAATGCTCATGCAGGGAAAAATCAAAATGTCCATTGATGAGTCTCTGTATGAGTACAAATCTTGTATATAAATGTACTGTGCATGCAAGGGAGACGGCTGATTCATTTAAGAATTGTTATCGTAACCATGTTGCCAACTTTAAGAAATCAATAAGAGACATTCAAAATCTCTGACTGATTTTGTATGGTGACTGAAGGAGGATAAAATAAAGTACAGCATAACTTAGTCCATTGTAAGGTATGCGAAGCCATACAATATAATTTGCAGGAGACGCGGCCTCCGCTCCAAGGAATCCATGTCTATTCTGTGGACTAATGAGAAGACCATTCATGGAATTTCTGAATGATTCAAGATGCCTACATGCATATAAATGTACTTTAGCAAAATGCAGTAATAGCGAATTTTGAGTATTTGTTAACATAATTTACTTTAAGGTATGGATGACTTATGTTTACTTTTAACCTCCACATTCTTATAAACACCAAGTAAATAGTTAACTCACTTTGTGTTCGTGGGTGTACCAAACCTCACATGTGCGTATGCTTACTCGCACCATGCAGCCTGCCCAAGGACATTTATACATCCATTTTTGTTATTTTTAATACTTTTCTCACTGGGTTGTGTGTTCGTTTCTCTTTTTTCCAATCTGTGATTTTATTTTTGATCTTCGATATCAACCTCCATCTGGTTGCTTTTCTTTCTACAAAACGAGAAGTTACATTGTGGAACTGTTATTTTAATGAGTTGTATTTATCACCCAATGGGATACATCTGCACCGCTGGATGCTCCTGAACCAGTTGTTGTGTGTCTCACCCATGAGGAATTGATGCTAGATGTGTTGAAACAATTGTTGTGATTAGTAATAAATTCTTGTATATTCCATTTATCAGTTTCTTAGGAAAGACCGATTAGGTCCAGTCTCTTCCAGAAAATCTTTAAGGAAAGCAGTTTTCAAATTTAGGTTCAAATTCCTTTTCTTTATCGTTATTAGAACTTAAAACCATTTGTTTTATTTTTGGAATCAAAATTCATTATCACAGTTTATATGTTCGCTGTATATTTTACGAGATTTTTCCAGGTTTTCTTTCAAAACTTCTAATTCAGAATCACTGCTTGACATAAAACTGGAGTTAAAAAAATCAGAAAATTGAGTAAAAAATCTGGGCAAAAAATTTCTAAAACTTCCTAGAATTCAGATATCATGCCAGACCTTGTTTACAGAGTGAAATCATGTGTTTTCTTGAATGTTATAACAAGATTTGTGCAGAATTTAGGACAAATGGTTAATGATATTCAGTTGTGTCCTATTTTTGTTTAGAAAGTTTATACAATGAGTTAGTATGGATAATATGAATATAGATTCATGTACAGGCGTGACTGTGGTAAAGAAGTTTGCTTTCCAGCCACAGGGTTTTGGGTCCAATCCCACTGCATGCCACTAGATCCCTGTGATGACTCAAGCTTTGTGAGTGGATTTGGTGAACAGAAACGAAAAGAAGCCCAAGCGTCTGTGTGTGTGTGAGACATTGTATGATTGTTGCAAATTCACTGTCATAACAAGCGGTGACATTTATTTCCAATATTCTGTGAGAACCTGTACTTGGAAATGGTTGATAGTTGATGACAGGAAAGGCATCCAGCTATAGAAAATCTGCCTCAGCAAACTCCATGCAAACCTGGAAAAGTGGACATTAAAATGGTAATGATGCATGTCTAGATTCAGATAAGCTTGAAAATATTGTGCAGCCGACTGGATACAGTTTTCTTGCTATAGTGAACTACAGAACATATCTATAGGTCTGTATAACATACTGTAAAGCATGCTTGTAGATATAATATAGACCATCTACCAGAGGAAGCAAAGACCAGCAATTCTCTTGAAATTCTCATACTGCATCCAACATCACTAAACTCATCCTCCCCTTCGCAGAACCAATCTTAAATCCTGGCATTTTTGCCCCAAACTTGATACCTTGTAATTACATCCTGTGTGTGATTTCATTTCACTTCACTCACCTGCAGTTGTTCAAATAGAATTTCATTGTTTTAATGCCACTTGCTTATCGTTTCAATGGTGACAAGCATAAAATAGCTATGGGTAATTCCCCAGGTTGACTAATTAAAACTTAGATAACTAACCTGCATTACAGAATTTACTTTTAAAACTGAGACAAAATAATTTAGATTGTTTTGTTGTGACATCTTTCTGTTACAAAAAAAAAATAGTTTCTTAAGCTGGTTTTGATCTATCAATCATTTACACTTTGCTCAGAGTGTGTGTATGTGTGCGTGATAAAGATTAACATATATTATTTCTTTATTAATCTCATTACTGTATAAATTGCTTCAAGGAAGGATGCTGTTGTTGTTGTTAGACATTTCTGATTGTTATGATTGAGTTGTTTGTTATTTAAGCCCCCTCCTGCCACTCCTCTTTATCTTCTGTTGGTTTCGCATACCGCTTGGTAGATGCACAACTGAAATTTGTATTTATTGTACTTAAAAAGCACCAGGCTCTTGTTTAATTCAGGTTAGGTCTGACTGAACAGGCCTATAATCAAGTGATTTGAGAGAGATTTGGTTGTTATATCTAGCAGGTGAAGCCACCACATTGAGGCTCTGTGAATGATTTGTAAAAGCATGGCAGTGAATAATCCTGACACTGATCTCTCTAATTGGTCTGAAATAAAGTATTTTGTTGAAAGAAGTAGAAAATATCTTAAAATGCAGTTATTTTATTGCTGCATAGTAATACTCAGCTATCATACAGAAAACAGTATTTTCTTAATTGGGCAGGAAAAGTAAATCAAGTTGAAAGACTCAGTGTTGCACTTGTGAAACAGCACCTATTTTGCTACAGCTATTATTGTCTCTTCTTAATTATATTGGTTCCTCACAATGCCACCAGGTTGTGGAGGAGAGATTATTGTCAATTGATTTGACTCTTTCAACTCTTGGCATCCAGATGTTTGGTAGAGTTCACAGGTGACATTAAGTATTGACTGGGATTGCAATATAACTGGTTCTATTATGGTTCCCCCCTCCAACTGACATGGCAATCACCACCTCCCTGGCTGAAGATCTCCTTTCTGGTTCAGAAGCACAACAGAATTCATTGGGAAATATTAATTGACTAAGAATGGGAACAGGACAATAAGAAGTTGTTTTGGTCAGCTGGAGTTAAAGGACTGGCTCAACCATTGTGGAAGTAGAGAAAACCATTCTTGGGAGCACTGCATTGTCTGCACTCTATTAGCCAACTCCTGCAGATTAAAAGACTTTGCATCGTTCAGTAAAAATACAAAGAAATGGGAAACTTATGTAACCATTGCACTTTGAAGAATTGAAAGATTTGACTGTAGTGTATTTATTAATCCCAGATTGACCTGGTAATATTTGAACCCAGAACATAGGAACTGCCACATGGAATAATATATTGTGTTTAACGTGGCTTGCTACCATTTCTGCCACCACATTATTTTAATAATAATAATTCTGGTGATAACTTTTTGTAGACACAAGTCTTTGTTTCAAATGGACAGGGATAAAAAATGGGTTTGTATTTAAGGGCGTTATTGATACAAATGATGGGAAATGCTTATAATATGTAATTGCTTTATCTTTTATTTCATTTGTTTAACTGTGGTCATGCTAGAGCACTGCCTTGAGGGGTTTTGTTGAACAAATTGACCTCATTTTTTTTTTAAAGTCTGGTATTCTGCTGATATTTCTCACTAAACTGTTAAGTTACAGGGATGTAATCGAACCAACACTGGTTGTCACATATTCATGACAGGTTTCCACACAGTTTTCCATTTGTCAGATTCACTCACAAGGCATTGGTCAGCCCAAGGCTATGGTAGAAGACACTTGCCCAAAGTTCCACACAGTGGGATTGAACCTGAAACTATGTGACTGCAAAGCAAGCTGTTTTAATGAGGATCTCTTTAATTACGGAAATAATTTTAGTGCAAATATAGATTTTTTGGTAAGGAGTGATTCTTCCATTTCAACATCTCTTGTATTGGTAGAAACCTGAGATGAGATGTGGAAGACCTTCCTTGCATTTCTTGCAGGTGTAACAGATTAAAGATGCCGAAAGCCTGTAAGAAGGTTTCAAGCGAGATTATAATTTGATTTGGACTATTAACCTCATCTTTAGAGATAAAACATGTTTAATATTTATATCTATAGTTTGATCAGATTTGATATAAATATTTAGAAAAAAAAAACCTGAAGATAAGGTTAATTAATAGTTAAAAAAAAACTTTCTCCTAATGACTGGTCTCAGTCATTTAATTTAGAATATTTTGCACTCAATTCTAACTCGCAACTTTTCCTTATTTAAAAAAAGAAATCTCAAAAAGGTTGCTCCATATTGTCATTTGTTCTTTCAGTAGATTTTATCTAAAGGGTGTAGGGAGGTGTTACCTTGTTTCTATTCCAGCGATAGAAGATTAGTCCTGATACTAACAGTAACATATCAAACTATGAACTCATCACATTTACATGTGATTGTGGCGACTAATATACACCATACAACACTACTACATATTATTGTTGTTGGGTAGCTCCAGGTATATATTTGATCAGTTGGTTGTGAGATGTTTGTGTCAATTAAACTTGAGAATATGCCATGTAGTTTTAACTGGGTACTGATTCAGGATTTAACCCTTTAATATTTAAACCAGTTGTACACAGCCCAAATAGTCTACCTGTTTTATGTTCAAACAGGTCAGATCTGACTTCTCTTACCTGCCCTACAATATCATTCTAAAAAATATACAATTACATCATCAGAATCTTTTTTGTTACCATATTTCTGTTGAGATGCTCTGTGTTTCTTTCAATTTTAGATATAACAAAGAATTTAGTAAAATAACTTAGTTATCATTAAGCTAGTGTTAGGAACATATATTGTGACTAAGGTTTATGGAAGATTTTGATTCAGAACTTTTGAAAACAAGACATTTATACTACAGAGCCAGAAGCAGATTCAGACAGGTTGTTATCGAAAGGGTTATGCTACAAAATGATGCATGATTAATTGAAAACAATGTAAATAAATAAGGATTACATTTGAGGAATTTTGATGGTGGAGGGTTAAAATGTGTTGCTCTCTATTTCAAAGAGACTTAGAAACCTGTTCAAGATTTTACTGTTGGATGTTCTAATTATAATAGCAGAATACTTCGACTGTTTGGGTTGGTACCTAAAGAATGCAGGTGTTTCATCTACAGAATATACATCGTATCGGAAGAAAGATGGTCAGGTTAGTAAGCAAGCCTCTACATTGGACCGAAAGAAATAACTGATCTTTCTGAAGTTGCGTTTCTGAATGTTTTAATAGAAAATTAAGGGTGAATTGAATACTGTAGTTCTAAGCAGAATGTCTGGAAAACTAACATCATACCGAGAATAAGCTTTTGTTCACAGAACTGCTCAGAAGTACCAGCTGAGCACTGGAGTCGATGTGATCGATTTAACCTCTCTCCAAGGTTGCTGGCCTTGTGCCAAAATTTGAAATCACTATTGTATACAAAGTCTTTACTGATCATACTGTCACTTTTAGCAAAGGTTTTGGGGTTTGTTTATTATTGAGTTAATTCTTGGTGAAGTTGATGTTTTAGAGCCTTTTGGTTGGGTAACATCTTTGGGAACATAAACTACTCAACATATATTATCATTTAATGCCTGGTTTGGCTGGAAGGACTGCTTTGAGCTCTAATGCCTGTTTCGGTAAGGTTTGTCTCCAGCTGGATACTGTTCCTGACTCCAACCTCTTTGCAGAGTGTATTGGGTGCTTTTTCTTTCATGACATTGGCACTAGTATGGTCACCTGGTAATTTTCAAAACGAGGAAAGACCTTCAACTAAGTGGGGTTGGAGTAGTGGGAGGTGGCTTTATGCCAAGTGTTGAGTGGCTAAATTATGATAGGACAGCCACAGGTGTTATGTAGAAGATAAATGGCTACCTGTATTACAACACACACACACACACTTTCAAATTATTGAAGTCTACTATTTCAGTTCTGCTTGTTGGTTGTTAGTTTTACCATTTCTCCTTTTTACTGTTTGTTCTTGGACTGTGACTCTGCAGGGGGCACCAACTGTGGGGTTTTGTTTTGGTTGATCTCCCCGCTCCTCCCTAGGCACGTCTCTCAGTTTGCTTTGGTATCTCTCTTTTATTTAACCAGGAGTGTTTTGTCAAGTCCATAAACACGGACACACTTGTGCTGAGTGAACTTCAGTACAGTTTCCATCCTCAGAAATTCCACACATGAGATATTGGTCAACCCAAGAGGATCAAACTTAGAACCCTGTGGGTGGGAATGTCTTACCACAGAGGAGGCAGGCAGGCATGGCTGTGGGGTTAAGTAGTTGGTTTGACAACTGTGTTTTCAGGTTCAATCCCACTGCGTGGCATCATAGGCAATTGTCTTTTTGATTTTTACCCAAGTTTTGTGAGTGAAATTCAGTTGATGGAAACCTGCTTGATGGAGTGTACTTGTAATTAAAAAGTACAGCTCTGTCACATATATTACTAATTAAGTCTGGGAATTATTTGTAGAGTGTATGTGTCTGTGGGATTCTCAACCACTTTGGTTAACAACCTCATTTCATCCTCATTTTTTTTTATCACAGTCATTGTCCATTCGATATGTGTTTTATATGTACCCCAATGTCTTGTTTTGTCTGTCCTTGTGGTGTCCCCTCTTTAGAAAGGCCATGTGCCTGAATAAAAGAAATCAAGCTGTTATCAGATGTTTCATATCTGTTTTTGTAAGATGGTAAGGTGTGATGAGAGTGAGATTTGGCTGCTATTTCTAGCAGATCAAGCAACCACAACTGGAGGCAGCTGTTTGTCGGTGCTTCCTCCATCCCAAGGGTCTTGGGCATTCAGAGAATTCTGTCAAATATCATTCCTGTTCACATTATCTTGGATTAATCATGCATTGTTTTGTATCTTTGAAACTTTGATGATGTGATTGCTTATTTTTGGAATGACATTGTAGGGTAAGAGTGAGAAGCTGGATCAGGTCAGTTTGAACATAGAACAGGTAGAATATTTGGCCCAGGTGTGGCTGAATTAAATGCTAAAGGGTTAATCAACTGGTTATTATATCCAACTCAGTTTCTACATAAAAACCTGTCTTCTGGCAGGTGTTGGCTTCCGCTGCCTGGCACCGTTTCTTCTCTCTAATGTTCTGACACTTTCATTCCTGGTAGTGATGTTAATCCCCACCTCCCCCATTCCTGGGGCAAGCAATGGTGTTCCTTCTCTCTATTTAACTTAGTTGTACTACTACTACTGCTGCTACTGTACAGTCTTTGGTGATATCACACGTTGCACCATCCATTTTAAATGAAGGTAATTCTAAATTACACCTGTCTTCACTTATCATAATTACTTCCTTTCTCTATTGATAACTGCTGTTTTGTGCATATGCACACACACACACACACACACACGCACGTGTTTGTGCACATAAACATTTTGTTGTTGCATATGAAAATGTGTGGTGAGCAGAGATAGAGCAGGATGATTTGTGGAACATCTTGTTGCTTAGGTGGAGTCGACCTGAGTGTGCGTTTGATAGAGAAGTTCCTCTTAACACTAGTTGTTCACTTTGTATGCAATTAGTATTACTGTCTAGAAAGAATTACTACTACTACTACTACTGCTCCTATTATTACACCATCATCATCCTTTAATGTCTGTTTTCCAAACATAAATTTACATGAATTTACATATTATTTTAATGATTGCCAGTCCTTCTCTTTGCCTCTCCCTTTTATCCTCCTGGCTCGTTAAACGCAACAGGCTGTCATTTCATATATTTGTTTTGTTTAAAACACTTTGACTTGCTCCATTATTGATCCATCACGAATACAAATTAATGTTAGTATTAGTGGGGAATTAACTGAAAGCTGAATCTTCATTCACTTTGTCATTGGGAGATGGATGGGGTGCGTGTGTCTGAATTTGAAGGGTTTTATTTTCCCCTTTTCATGTTTTCATGTGAGTACTTCACTGTAACATTAAATATATTTGATCACATTTATGGTGAAAGGCATTTAAGCTCCAACCATTTTGGCTTTTTTGTTTTTGATCAGGAATAGTTTGTCTTGAATTACATTATCGAACATGTTCCATTTCTAATAAAGTGTGGTTTGAGGGTGATTTAGCTGCTTTCTTCTAGTTTGGTGGCTTAGCTTACCAGGCATACCTCTGTGTACGTCAGATGTATACAATGTCTACAGGTCCATTTCAGAGATATACCTTCCACCTCAGGTGAATTGTTTGTATAGTGTTGTGTGTGTACTTCGTTAGTGAGAGAAATCATTACTGAAGAGTTGTTGTTGATTAACTCTGCTTGGGTAGACATGACATGCAATTCATCGATCAATTACTGCTAAGTAATCCATAGTTTAACTTCAAATTAACTTTGTTTCAGTCTGGTGCGAGATAAAACTATTTAATCTGTTTGTATAATTGTGCAGTGTAAATGCCAGCTTGAGTTGCATCATTCTTGGATTTATTGTTTATACAGGATGGGGGAAATTGAAGTAAGAATTACATGAGATGGGGAATGGGGGAAGTAACTGCATCAGAGATGGGTGTCATTGATTTGATCAGTTTATGAGCCTGTTTTCTTGATAGGTACCCAGTACAAGTAACTGTTTCCTATATCAGTTTGGCAGGGGTGTGTTTTGTGTGGATCAGGTGGGTGAGGTAACATTTCAAGGATTGTGTTGTAGTGAAGGAAATTTTGGATCTAATTTAAAAGACATGGATTGAGGATGAACGCATTAGTAGAGATGTTGTAGACATGGCTTTCTACTGTATGGGCCCCTTGGACATTGGCTCCCTGCAGCCATAGGATTCATAGACAGGAAGCGTGTGGAACTAGGTTGTATTTGTGTGTCTCTACTTTCCATGGATGTATCTCGGTGCACCATGAAAAAACTTTGTCAAAAACCTTGAAACAGAAGTGTTTCTGAGTAAAAATACCTTCTTGTATTGGCTTCTCCCAAACATTCCAGTTGCACAGACAATCCTTTGTCACTCTCAGTCAAGTGAAGTGATTCTGTGATCGGCCTGCTGGATGCCTATAACCAGTGATACTACTGTTGAGCTAGAGGTTAAAAGGGTTTATGCTTTTATATGTCCAATGCCTATATTAACAACCTTCTGGATTTTCTTTCATCTCTCCCACCCAGCTAATGCTAATTTTAACCCATTTGTTGCCATATTTCTGTTGAAATACACTGCCATTGTTTCAGTTAATTTCAAAATCAATTAAGAATTTTGTAAAATAACTTCTGTCATTATTAAGCTGGTGTTTGGACTATAAATTAGCCTAGTCGTTATTTAATTAAAACAAGAATTGTGATTCTTAGAATCAGGGGTAATTTAATGTGCTTTAGTACCAAAAGAGTTGATATACTAGAAATATACCCCAGTTGGTTTGTTGGTAAAAGTTTTTTTTTTAAAATGAGTAACCATCTGGTATTGTTGAAAGAAAACCGACACTGTCTCTGCTTTCATTGGTTTAGGCATGGCTGTGTGTGGGTGTGGGTGTGGTCGAGGAGTCTGCTTCCTAACCACACGGCTTCAGGTTCAGTCCCTCTGCAAGGCATCTTGGACAAGTGTCTTCTAACACTATAATCCCAGGTCAAAACTCTGAGAGTGGATTTGGTAAATGGAAACAGAGAGAAGCTTGTTGCGTGCGTGTGTGTATAATGATGTTTATGTGTTTGTCATGACATCACATGATAGTTGTAAATGATTGTCATAGAAGTAGTGTCCTTCATTTGAAGTATTTTGCGAAAACATGTCTGGCCAAAGAGAAATACTACCTTACTTGGATACAGGTAAGGATTAGCAACAGGAAGGACATCTGGCCATAGAAAATTTACCTCAGTAAACTCCACCCAACCCATGCCAGCATGGGAAAGTAGAAGTTAAACCTATCAATTGGAAGGTATTTGTAAGCAAATTATGGTGTTGACTAACGAAAGAAATTGATTATTCAATTGACGAGATTGGTTATTGAGTGTCTATTTGACATGAACTTGACCAGTTAATTGCTAAGATGTAAATACATAGATCTTTCTCTTGAAATCGACCTTGTAAATGTCTCTATTATGAGACAAAACCAGTGTGTTAAAAAACAATTGTTTAAACTGTAGTCTGGCCATGTTGCATTAGTCTCAAGGACATTTCATTCTGGACAATTAATGACTGAAATGCCTGCCAGAAGCAAAAGACTTTTCCACCTGTCTTTGATAAATGTATCACTTTTTATCTGTTTTAGCTGCTTCTTTATTCATTCTTTGAAGCTTTCTTTTTGTTGGGTAGAGGTATTATTTATATTAATAAACAAATCAAATTATATTAATAAACAAATCAAAATCGATCAACATCAATGGAAATTGTAGCTGTGATACCAGTGCCGGTGGCACGTAAGAGAACCATCTGAATGTGGCTGATGCCAGCGCCGCCCTGACTGGCATCCATGCCGGTGGCACGTAAAAAGCACCCACTACACTCACGGAGTGGTTGGCGTTAGGAAGTGCATCCAGCTGTAGAAACACTGCCAGATCAGACTGGGCCTGGTGCAGCCTTCTGGCTTCCCAGACCCCAGTTGAACTGTCCAACCCATGCTAGCATGGAGAGCGGATGTTAAACGATGATGATGATGATATCTCTTAATTCTTAATATGTTCTGGCAACAGATGTGAATATCTGATGCTTTACCAGAAAGTATTAAGGAATAGATATGTTATTCTGTGGATTTTCATTGTTCTGCATGCACCCCATGAACTATGTTTGTCAAGTGATAATTGACATGGTTTTCCTTGAATTTCCCAATATATTTAACACTATGAGCATTTTAGAAGCATAACTACTTATTTGGTTAGACCTGGAAATATATTCCGTTTCTTTGCCAGCTGCTACATTCGACTGCTTGGCTATGACGGGACTCAGTGTTTGTTTTTGTAGCTTTTAGTGATGTTTAGCTTCCATGTTGATTCAGTAGCATTCCTGCCATGACCATCATGTCTTTTATTGTCTGTGGGACTAAACACATTTCCATTTTTAAGTTAGTGATTTGGATGATATGAGGGATGTAGCTGCTGTTTCTGGCAGGTTGTGTGACCACATAGAAGCTCACTCATGGCTTGTTGAGTTTTGTTAGTGTATAAGTGGTGCTCATGCATGCACATGTGCATATTGAAACTCTGCGTGTGTAGTAATATGTATGTTAAAATGAATTTGTGCGTTTCAATTGATTGAAATGCAATTTGTTGTAAACAGTTGATTGCAAAAATTACAATTGATCAAAGAATAACGGTTGCTGAAATGGAATTATTAAAGCAAATGTTAAAAATGTGATGTTGTTGTTGTTGGGTTTTATTAAAATCTAAAAACTCATTGTGTGCGTGTGTATGCGTGCGATATATTTGTTTAGTCTAAAAAGCCCCAGTATTTCTATACTGTAAGCATTAACACACACACACACACACACACACGTGTGTGTGTGTGTGCAGTTACTCATTATTATATATTGTAAAGCATTTTAATAAAAATAATTGATAAAATCTGAAAATATTCCTTTCTCATTTTTAGCCAGTTTCAAATGTTTTGCTATAATTTAATAATTGATTTTTGCAAGTTATTTTAGCAACTGTTTTTGATAACACTGACACCAAACTCTCTGTGTGTGTGCATGCGCACATCTATATATCATCATCGTCGTCATCATTTAATGTCCAGTTTCCATGTTGGCATAGGTTACAGACAGTTTGACAGGAGCTGCCCAGGTCCCTATTGTCTGTTTTGGCATGGTTTCTATGGCTGGATGCCCTTCCTAATGCCAACCACTTTACAGAGTGTTCTGGGTGCTTTTAATGTGGCACTGGTACACATGCTTTTATGTGATACCAGCACCTGCGAGCCCTCAAGGGAACGACCTCTCGGGTGAGAGAGGGACAGAGGACATGCCTGTATGAATGGATGGCCACAGTTTTACATTTTTACTTAGCTTCACATGTCTTTCCTACTCACGAAGACTTTGGTTTTTGCTAGGTTAACTCTAAGGATCTTCGATTCTAGACCTTGTTTCCATACCTGAAACTTCTAGTTCTTGTAGTGATTCAACTATAAGAGCAAGGTCATCAGCATAAAGGAGCTCCCAGTGGCAGCCTGTCTTGGATTCCTCTGTTATCACCTGGAGGACTAAGATGAACAAGAGGGGTCTGAGTACTGATCCTTAGTGATGAACAAGAGGGGTCTTAATTCAATTAACTCTAATGCCCCTTGATTCCAGACCTTGCTTCCACACCTGAAATTTTCTCTGTAGTTCAAGTTGTGTTTCAGCTATAAGATCATTAGTGTAGAGGAGCTCCCAAAGGTAGCCAAAATCTTAAATTCCTCTGTTATGACAGGAAAGACTTTGATAAACTAGAGGAAGCTGAGAACCAGTCCTTAGTGAACTCCTACCTGTACACTAGATTCAGTGCTATAGTCATTGCTGACTTTTGCCTTGTTGATAGAATCCTTGTACAAGGTTTGTACTGCTCTCACCAACCACCAGATAAGGGAATGGGGGACTCTGTCACAAAGGCTTTCTCCTGGTCTACAGGAGCCAAGTACAGAGGTTTATTCTTGGCTAAATGCTTCGTCTGCAGTTGGCCTCCCAGAAATATAGCATCAGTAGTGCTTCTGCTTGGCACAAAACTGAAATGCATCTCATACAGGTTAACTCTCTTCTTAATTAGTTGAGGTATGTTCCTCTCTATAACTTTCATGACCTGGTTCAAACACACACACACATAAAGGTGTAAATTAATTATTGAGGAAAGATTATTGATACCTTGTTTTAATGATTGTGGTGAAATTTGAACTTGTAACTGAATTACAAGATATATGGTAAAAGCTATAATTTAGTTTTTGGTGTGTGTGTGTGTGTGTGTGTGTGTGTGCTGCATGTAGAATACTTGATACTGATACTACTTTCACAAATACAGTATAAACACGCATGCACATTTATATACGTATACAGAAATGTGTGTGTATGAAAGGTGTGTGGAGTGAAATGAGTCAGGTAGAAGCTCTAGCCCTTCTTTGTCCTTTCCTTACTGACTGGTTTTTACTAAGACATGGCTCTCCCACAGCCAGTAATAATAGATTAGAAATGTTTGCCGTGCTTGGCTGCCGTTGAAGTATGCTTTACATTGTTGAGCTGAGTCTCCTGTTGATTTGATAATTCCTATGTTCACACCCATACCACTAGTATTTAGTAACCTATCTTGCTGGCTGGCTGCTATTGCAGTGAATTAATGAGGATCTCTTCACACCCTAATATGAATAAATGGTGGCAGAATATAGAGTACAGATTAAAGAGAAAACAGAACAAGGAGTAGACTGTGGTTTTAAGAGAATACAAAGTAGGGAGCAGGAAGAAGGTCGTCTTGAGGTTGTTGAATTTGCTTTTGGTGGGATTTAAGCTGTGGGAAGTGTGAGTTTTGTTAACTGTCTCCCAACTTAAGTCCTTCATTCACCCCTGTCTGGGACATAGACTGCTGATAACTTCTCTCTACTGTTCTCTACTCTAGGCTGTCTTCTTCTCCCAGCTCTTGTTGGTTTTGAATTGCCATTGATGGTTCTGTAACTTTACTTTTTTGTTTAAGTAAGGATGGTGGCTCTATACAAATGCTTTTTTATCCCTGGGAAGAGGTACATGGCTTTTTAAGTTAGCAGGAAGCCACTATAGTGTTTCGTCCCTGTGTTGGGACAGGATTGCTCCCTGTTGGGTTGGGATTGCTGCCTGTGTTGGCAAGTGTCTTTTACCAGATTTAGACTAACCCAAACCTTGTAAAACTGTGGAGACAAACTTTGGAGCCCCTTTTACATGAATTGTATCTGCTCTTGAGTGGTGCTTTTAACAGTGCCATTTTGGTGCCAACCTTTAGATTAGGGCTTTTGTTTGAGGATAACCTGTGAGTTAGGGTTTCTTGTTTGCCCCGCTGGTCTTAAATGTACTGCAAGAAAAGGGGCATGCTTACCGTTGCCTTTCCTCTTGTGACTGAACCTTGAATAAGTACTTCACTGTTTTGGGTTCAAATCTTGTAGAAAAGAAGTATTGAGTAAAAAAAAAAAAAGAAAATTGCATTGGTTGACTGACGACAATACACTCTGCTCTCATATGTGAGAAGAGACTTTTAGCAGGAAGAAGTTGGAATTTTTGTCTTCATTTAAAATTTCCAGTTTGAATTCCCTTCTTATTTTTGTTAAATTCTGAATGCCATAACTTTTTATTCTTTCATTTCCAATAAATTAAACGTTTATTTTTTTTTTTAAACCTAGAATATTGCCATGTTAAAAATTAATATTGAAATTGCAATTAATTTAAACTAATATTTATTTTTAGGAACAAAGCAGTTGCGGATTATCTTAGTGCCAATGGATACCTGAACTCTTTAGATGCATTCCAAAAGGAGACAGAAATGGTAAGTGGTCTTTTAATTAGCAATGCACATTGTGGAACCATAATACTTCTTTTCAAAACTGATTTTACTCAACCCATTCAACAAGGAAGGAATTTTGATGTTAAATTTAAATGATTTCAAAGATAGTAATTTTTTTTTATTTTACCTCTTTCACAAATATATTTACATAATACTTAGCCATACGTCAGTGAGTACAGGTATGGTTGTGAGATGAAGTTTGCCTTTTGGGTTCAATCCCACTTCATGGCAGCTTGAATAAATGACTGCTATTGCCCTGATCAAAGCCTTGTGCATTTTGTAGACAGAAACTGCAAAGAAGCCTGTTGTTTGTGTCCTTGTGTTGGCATCAAGTGATAGTTGTAAGCGAGTGTCACTGTCATACAAGCAGTGTCATTTGTTTCCAGTTTTCCATGGAAATGTGTCTGGCCAGTAGGAAGTATTACTTTGCTTTGAAACAGTTGAAGGTTGGTGACAGGAAAGGCATCAGGCTATGAAGAATCTGCCTCAAAGAATTTCATCTGAAAATCATGGAAAAGTGGACAGTAAAATGATTTGAGTGTGGCTCCTAATATTTCCCTTGAGGTCAAAAGGGATTCTGTCAAAGGGCTACTCCAACAATTTTGATAAGCTCTTATCAAATAACTGCCATGGGGGGGGGAAAGGGGGAGATCTATTTAAATGTTTGGTTAACAGTCAACAGCCTGGAATCCCAAATAAGAAAGGTTTTAGTTTCCTATGGGACCATTCTGACATGCAGTGATTTTTTGGTCCTTGTGTCCATCCAGTCTCGTCGGGATACTGGAGTTTATTTTGCCTTTTAACTGCATTAAATTGTCACGCTCCCATCCCCCATCATCATTTAACATCCATGGTTCCATGCACACACGAATTGGTCAGTTTGACAAGGTCCAGTCGGTCCAAAGACTACATTGTGCTCTAGTATCTGCTTTGGCATCATTTCTATGCTTCCCATTAAAACATGCCCTTGGTGCTTTTTTTTTTCTTTTTTTTTTTGGCACCTACATTAGTGATGTTGTGATGTATCCTGCAAGACAAAGATCCAGGTAGGGAGGTGGCTTTATGCTAAGAGATGCAGTCAAAGTGTGAGAAAAGGGGCCAGGATGGGTTTCATGCTGTAGTGGTGTTTCCTGGCATAGAAGAGAGGGTGGAAGTGGTCAGTATGGAGCTGGAAAGAGATACGAGTCAAAAATGGTGATGAGGTGTCATGAGGGACCGTCAAGGTTAGGAGGTGAATAGAAATGGGTGGGGGAAGAGCAGAGAGAAGTGTGGGTGGTTAGAGATTATATTCTATCATTTCATTAGATTTTTGTTGCACACAGATCAAAAGACTCAGTTGATTTTGGGATTTATAAATATAATTTTGTGAAATATATTCCTGGTTGTACTAATATACCAAATGTTGTGAACTAAGAAATTTTTTTATCAAAATTGCTTCCTTGGTGTATTAATTGTATAATGTTGATTTCTGGTCAGACGAGCAATAAGAAACAAACTTAAAATTTTAATTAGAAAGAATTAGAAGTAGAATGTAGTGAGTGAATCTGATCTTGGCAGTACAACTCTGGATATGTTTCAGTCTTATTAGTCCTCATCAGTGAAGTATAGTGTTTACTAGACAAAACTGACTTGGTAGACAAGATTATTTGTGAATGTTATGCAGAGGAGGTCTAATAAGACTGAAACCTTTTCAACATTGTCACTGTACTGCTAGGATCAGCCTCTCTCTCTCTCTACTCTATTGTCCATCTTGTATTTTTAATTTTAAAATTCCTTGATTCATTCTATGCTGTTAACACCAACCTCACTGTTTGGTTTTCATATAGAGAACATGACACAGGAAAGGTTTTAGTCTGATAAAGAGGAAGGAGAGAGAGAGAGAGAGAGAGAGTCATCTCTGATTGAGATGTTTACATGCACTACAGAAATAGAAGTTAAGTTTATCATCATCATGGCCATCATCATTAGGCCACCTTTCCACTATAATAATAATAATAATAATAATACTAATCATCAATAGCCAATCAATATCATCTCTTCTTCACTGCAATCACTATGCCATTGGATATGTATCACTGCCACAGTCAATTCAGCTTCACCAAGCCCAGTCAAGCAACGTAGTTCCTTTTCAAGCTTATTGCGTTGTGTGTGAAAGCAGAGCCTAGCGAACGATGGCTTTGTTTCTTAGTTTTAAGCTAAATTAAACCGGATTGATAACTGTTATCTGCACTGGGTGTTTTGTTTGTTCAGAGCACTTCAAGTTTGGCAGCTTCAGTTTATTTTGACAGTAACAAGAGCAGAGATTTGAAGGTGGTTTCTAAGAGGCCAACATTCTGAAGAAAAGATCTGTCTCAGCCACTTTAGGAAAAAAAAAACCTTAATTGATAATACTTCATTCCCTGGATTAACACCCCTTTATCACAGGCTGGGATCGGTCTACCGTGACATAGCCGAGCTTTAGTCATCTCATTGAACACTAGCTATTGGCTTGTGTTTTTGTATGTTGTTTATCCAGTTGCTAACAACAACAATTATGGCCATAGCAACAGTTGGCAGGTTCAATTATAGCAGCATCAGTTTGTAGTAGTAGCTCAAGTAAAGCATCTCTTTTGCCATTTTTTTCACTTTTCATCACTTGTCACAACATAGTGAACTGGGTTGTATGAGCATTCATGATGTGTGTGTGTGTGTGTATATATATATATATATATATATATATATATATATATATATATATATATAATTGTATGTATAGTCAGTGTTTACATTTGTGTGTGTGTGTGTGTGTGTGTGTGGATATTGATGTTCATCTTGGCACTTTTTGCTTTTCACCCATCTTGCCTGCTCCAGAAAGGAAAAATCAATTTTCCTTCGGCTATAAACAATGAATCTGGGCCTTTATTCATAATCGTTGTCATCACCATTGTGGTGAGGTAACAACAACAACAACAGCACTGAGCTAAAAAACAAAACAAACTGAGGTAGTATTTGTGAACCTTATCTCTTCTGTGTTCATAGCTCTTTTACTTGTTTCAGCCATTTGACTGCGGCCATGCTGGAGCACCGCCTTTAGTCGAGCAAATCGACCCCGGGTCTTATTCTTTGTAAGCCCAGTACTTATTCTATCGGTCTCTTTTGCCGAACCGCTAAGTGACGGGGACGTAAACACACCAGCATCGGTTGTCAAGCAATGCTAGGGGGACAAACACAGACACACAACACACACACACATATATATATATATATATATATATATATATATATATATATATATACACACACACACACACATATATACGACAGGCTTCTTTCAGTTTCCGTCTACCAAATCCACTCACAAGGCTTTGGTCAGCCCGAGGCTATAGCAGAAGACACTTGCCCAAGATGTCACGCAGTGGGACTGAACCCGGAACCATGTGGTTGGTTAGCAAGCTACTTACCACACAGCCACTCCTGTGCTGTGTAAGATCAGTGAGTGGCCGATACAGAGCTGTGGATCCGGTTGACTAACCCCCCCCCCTGCATGGCAGATGTGGTGGTGATGGGGAAGTCTTGTGTTAATGTGAAAAGTAAAGTATTGCACAGAGATTTCTACCTTCATTATCCTACACAATACTTTCATAATTAAAGCTGTAGTTGATTTCTGGTAGCACTAAAGGACTTCTTTACCATTATCTCACTCTGTCAAAATAGATTCCTTTTGGCTTAATTCTTTCCTTTTGTCCATCTACACCAATTCCCAGACATTTATATCTGTCCTTTCTAAATCTTTTGTCACACTAGCATTTATTGTCAGTGTTTACTGATCATGAATTCTTTGGTTGATATTGGTTCTGGGCCGATTGTCAACAGCCCTTCTTCGTAATATTGTTAGAACCAGCAAGTTTTGCACTTGGGGAGTAATTTGATTCTGATTCTGAGCACTTGTTCTTGACCCCAATATAGACTCCACTTGCTGAGGAATTTAGGACTGTACTTTATGATGTGAAGAGCCAGGCAACAAACCTAGGGAGACTGGCTCTCCTTGTCATTTAATATTTTTGCCCTCTCCATTTAGGAATGTTAGTTTACATGGGGGGGGGGGCGTTTGATTCTCAGACCAGCTGCACGTTGCGTCCTTGAGCAGATGGCTTCATGTCGCTCCAGTTCATTCAGCTGTAAATGGGTACCCCCCCCCCCTGTAATGGACTGGTATCAGGGGGTGGGGTGTTGGCCTGGTCAGCAGGGGGTGGCATCATTTGGAAGCACACTGTGACCAGCAATGTATAACAGAATCTGACAGTCTGCTTGATCACAACATATATTGATCTGTCGTTGAGGTGCTGTTGATGTAGTATAAGATATAAATGAACAAATTGATGGTCTTGGAATTGGTAATGTGATGGATGGATGGAGAGAGAGAGAGAGAGAGAGAGAGAGAGAGAGAGAGAGAGAGAGTCATAGTTTTGGTAAGCAGTTGGGTTATCAGAAAGAAAGCCCATCTGCTGCCAAAAGTCTTTGGGTATTGGACTGTCTTGACTTTGATTTCTAAAGAGATTACTGATAGGGACCAACACAGTGGTTAGTGACACTGACCCCAGCTACTTCCAAGTCCCCTGATTAATGGAGCAAAGGGTTTTGTGCAGAAAATTACCTTGGTTTAGGGTTGGATTGATTGTTAAGAGCAGAAACAGCAAAAACTAAGCTTGGAGAAAGGATTCATCTAGAAACTCAGTGTAGTTTTTATCTTGTTTCTGTCATTTGGCTGTGACCATACTGGGACACCATCTTGAAGGATTTAGTCAAACAAGACCCCAGTACTTAGTTTTTTAAGTCTGGTGTTTATTCTATTAATCTTTTTTACCCAAGGGACGTAAACAAAGCAACGTTGGTTGACAGGTGGGGGAGGCGTGTGCGCATGCACACACATGATGAGCTTCTACACAGTTTCTGTCTTCCAAATTCACTGGGGTTTGTTGGCCTAGGGCTCTAGTGGAAAAACAGCTGCCTAAGGTATTGCAGTGTGGAACTGCACCCAAAAGCTGGTGGTTGCAAAGCAAGCTTCTAAACCCTACAACTATGCCCTCACCTTAAAAAGTAGCATACCTTGGTGTTGGTTAGAGACACAGGTGAGGGCAGCACCTGGGGCAGACATTTCAGAACCGCAACTGATTTGGTTTCTGCAGCAACAGTGTTGCTTTGGGTGTATAGCTAACCTTGTAGAATTGTGTGTATTGAAAGTCAGTGAAGGTGAAGACTTAAAAGGGAGCTGGAAGACCTGCCTGCTGGTAGTTGAACAGCTGTGTAGAACAACAGGTCCAGTAGATGCTGTGAGGTAGCAGGAGTGTCTTAACCCTTTTGTTACCATATTTCTGTTAAAATCCTCTACCTTTCAATTCCATCAGTTTTCGAAATAATGAACGATTACTAAAATAATTTTTTTTTTATTAAGCTTGTGTTTAGAATATAAGATTCACGTGAAAATTTAATGGAAGGCATTTAAACTAGATCATTTGAAAACAAAAAGGTTTGTTTCCTAGACCCAGGGTGAATCTCGGGTGGGTTTGTATGAAAAGAATTAAAACTAGAGGAACTGGAAGATGGTTGTTGTTGATGTTCAGGTGAGAGGAAATGAATTAAGACTCTGGCTGTCGGAGCAGTGCTTAAGGTTGTATTTGAGGTGATGGCTGGGACCTGTGTAGGATCTGGAGAATTGTCCAAGAAATTGATAATTCTTCATATTCACCATTTTTTTTTTTTGTATTGTTAATGAGTTGTTGTTACTCCCTATGGTGTCATTAATAAAATAATGCTATTCATTAGTGTATGCTATTTATCATCACTTCATAAATGTTTTAAGTTTTAATTAATCTCCCTTCTCTGAAGTCAACTTAAGGTTAATCTGGGCTCTGCACTAATCTGTGATGGGGGTGGTGAAGGAGCTAGATTTATGTGCATTCATTAAACTGTTATTAGCTGTGTGTGTATACCTGTATTTTTTCTAATTCGTTTTACTCATTGCTTTTTTCTTCTTTTTTTTTAACCAGCCAGGAGAGATTGACAAGAAATATGCTGGGTTACTTGAGAAGAAGTGGACCTCAGTCATCCGACTACAGAAAAAGGTATTTTCACTTCCTTCCTATCCTGCCATGACTGTCAAGCAATTTCCTTCCTACCGTTTTCTATCTCAGACTAATAAACATCACCATTGAATCACAGGAAATTCTTTGTTACCCTGAAATTCCATGACTATCTCCTGGCCAGTAGAATGTTTCCAAATCAATGCTGCAAGTCATCAAAACGCTTGTTAATTACATGGTGCACCCACTCCTTATCACTGTTTCATTGTAGTTGTGAGGAGTGAGTGCATGGATACCGCGTACCACTGGTGACATTTGAACTGTTGTTAATCTGTTCAACATCTTATTAATTCCAGTTTTGCTCTTTAAATACCTATCCTAGCTTTTTGCTGCGATAAGTGATTTGGCATTGCAGGTCAGTTTGACTCGACTGATTTAATCCAATTCACAAACCTATTTCCATTGTATTTGTCTCCTTCTGCCGAGGAAGGAGACAAGGAGAGAGAAAGATAGAGTTTGATGAATCAATAGGACATATTCCTCTCATTAACTACTTGGCAGAAGAAGGAGCTTTTCAAATTTCTAGATTGGCTGGTAAAAATTATATATCTCCTTCATCCTGCTTTATAATAAAACTAGCAGTAACGCCCGGCGTTGCTTGGGTTTGTAAGGGAAATAACTATATAAGCATTTTTAGAGAGTTATAGCCAAAAAATAGCAAAAAAATGCATTAAAAATGGAAAAAAAAATGATGGTAAATTTTTTTTTAAAATCGTTGACTCATCGTAGACATTTTTAGAGAGTTACTTCCCTTATATAATAGCGAAAAAAATGCATCAAAATGGAAAAAAATGATGGTAAATTTTTTTTTAAATCGTAGACTTATCGTAGACGCGCGCTAATAGCCAGACGGGCTCGATATGAATCACGACTATAAGATACCCGGTTTTGGTTAAACTGCACCGCAAAATGTGGGAGTAGTTAGGAATCTAAATCGTAGGAGACAGACACACAACTTCACTTTTATATATAAAGATTTTGGTAGCATAGAGAAATACAAAGTTTTAAACAGTTTAGTTGGACACCCCCATCCAAAGAAAAAAAACACAAAAAACTTACTGATTTTACTGGTTAAAATATCTTTTCTTTAAAAAAAAAAAAAGCTATTCTCTGCTGAGAGTTAGGTTACCATATTGTATGACGGCTATCTGGGTCTGTAGGAGATAGGAATTATTGTTTGTCTCTCATCCAAAGATATGAAGAGAAGAATATGATAAAATGGAGTGTGAAGAATTAAAATGTTAGAACCTAAATAAGGTAGGTAGGTAGGTGGGTGGTAGGGAGAAACTGGTGAAAATAGCGCCTGTGATTGGCTCGCTTCCTCTATCCAGTGAAGAAACAGCAGAAAGAATGGTCTATTGTGGTTTGTGAATGGAAAAAAATTTTTTTGTTTAAGAATAGAGAACTGGTTATCAGCAGCCTCACTAGTTTTTATCAGGTCATCTGTGGGATGAGGTGGGATGATGTCAGATTGGTGTGAGGGTTGGAAGACAGTTGCAGGAACACTGCTGCTGCTGTCTGCTTTTCTGGACATTTTTTAATAACTGGTTTGTGTTGTATTGTATGCATAATATACGGCTTACATAACTGGTTTATATATATATATAAAATCTCGTACATAACAGACAACTTACATAAGAACTTCATCCATGTATCAACAAGATAGAACTAAGATGGTTGCCTGTATGTGTTTGTTATATGAATGTATGTGTAGTAGTAGTAGTAGTGATAGAGAAAGATAGTAAAAGCAAACGTTTCCTTGTGAATGGAATGTGTTATAAGTATAAACACGTGTAAGAAAAGATGGTGGCGGCAGACTAACAAACTTCAACGTTGTCACGTTTGGTGGGAGTGAATTTGCCTGAAATAGGTTGTCTGTCTCACTAGTTGTGACTAATATAGCCCAGACACACCATGTTGTGAGGAATGACAGACTGAAAAACACGTCAACAATTCATTTACTGAAGAGAAAAGAAATTGAATTTGGGAAAAATAAACAACCTGAAATCAGTTCTTTGTAGTCAAAACTTTTAGAACTTTCTTCAAAATGTCCTCTTACATATCCTACACTCATTTTTTTTTTGTTTTTTGTTTTGTTTTAATCTGCATTTATGTTGAGGATTACCTTACTTAAAAATTCCCCACCTTCAATCATTGTCTATTTCAAGTGTCTTTCCATATTGTGCAGTGTTGCAGCATCCCATCATCTTATTGAACCAAACCTACATTACCAGATGAATTGAAGAAATAAACACCCTAACATAAAATCTGTCCCAACAATTTCTTTCACAGATGAATAATTCTGATGCATCTAGCAACTTATTTTTACATAAGCCCTTCATTCCCTCCCTAGGGATCACTTGCTCTTGATGACTTTTCTCAACTGGGGGGCTGTCTTTTCTGCTTCTCTCCAGTTGGTTCCCCCGTTTTTTCTGCTCTCCCTAAAAGTATCAGCCCCTCTCTCTCAAGGTGCAGTTGCATTGTAAAATTAGTGGGTATTTTTGTTTGCTCCCATCCTACAAAAACTAGGGTTCAGAAATTTGTCAAGGCAGGGAATTACTGATAATTGTGAAGATGTGAGTAATTGTATGTGTGTGTGTGTGTGTGTGTGTGGAGTTACACCTGTATGTTGAATAAACATCTGTTTCGTTTTGATGCAAAGTTACCCTTAAAAACAGCTTGAAGTGAGCACCAGGCAGTTTAGTTTTGATCTTCTTAAGAATTCTTACTTAGTTCTCTGCTTTGCAGGCTGCGAAGAATTGTTTATTGAAAATGTAAATAAAAATATGATTGGCAGGAGTTTTGTTTACATAATGGTACAAGTGGATGGTTGAGCATCTCTGATTTAGGGTTATGAATATAGTATAGGGAATTATGTTTATGTGAAATAAATCATTTTTAAAATAAGGGCATGTAGAATATTGGGTTAAAAACTCTCTTGGATGAGAAAAATGTTGAAGGTTGCCCATAACAATATGTTGCTGACATACTAATATATATATATATATATATACATATATACACACACATACATACATATTAAACAGATGTTAAATTATTAAATATATATTTATTTAGACTTTGGGAATTTAGAATCTGTGATTAAATTGCATGGTCTTTAGTAGCTACAAAGTTTACTTCAAACCATTTAGTTTTTGGTTCCATCCCAGTAAATGGCACTTTTAGCGAGTGTTTGCTACTTTAACCTCTGGCCAACCAATTCTTTGAGAGTGAAATTTAGACAGAAGCTAGAGAAATGTTTTGTGTGTGTGTGTGTGCTCATACACATTTGAGTGTTTTAACACAAACTTTTGAACAAAAGTGTGTCTTGTGTTTGTGTTGCGTAAGCAGTATGTGCTATAGCTTGAGAATTTCATTGGTTTTGCTATGTGAAGACCAGTGGAATAAAAATAGCCTTACTTGAACAACAAGAAGGGCATCTGGTCATAGGTCACTGCCTCAGTACTCATCTAATTTATGCCAGTGTGGAAAAAAATGGGTGTAAAAATAGTAGTAGTAGTAGTAGTAGTATGGTAGCATGTGCTGTAATAGCATGTTGTTACGTCCACCGTTGGTGATTCTTTTGCATCACTTGAGTGAAAAACCTCCAACCCATGGGTCTGTTAGGGTAGTGCTTGCTGGTGAGGGGTTGTGTGTGCAAATCCTGCCTTAACCACTTTTAATTACCTTTTGCAACATGCAGAGGAAATGTTGGATCTAGTCTTTAACATTCCAGCCCCCCCCCCCCGTCGCCAGTACTGAAACAATGGAAAATGGAGTGTTCTGCTCAAGAACCGAACATGCTGCCTAGTCTGGGAATTGACTAGGCCTTTATGGCCATGCCTCTTCACATGGCATAAAAACAATATCTCTCAATGTGTTTCTTTCACACACATGTGAAAGAAAGTCCTAATTACTCACTGGCCTAATTACACAGTGATCTGGAAATGTCACAATGTAATTTGGCTGAGTATTATAGAAAATTTAAATTTTGATTTTGGCTGTTCAGTTGAAAAGTTAGCTTTGTGCAAAAGGAGGGGTTTAGGCCCAGAACTGTAGGGTTCCAGGACCAATCTCACTTAAGTCACCAATATCTAGTGAGTGCAAAGAGATAGAAGCTATGTATGGTGGTGCCCCAGTATGGCCACAGCTGTATGGTTAAAGAATTGTTTGTGCATGACTTTTTATGTTTACACAAGTCTAAAACCCTGTTTATTTGGAATTCCTTTGTTCTGTAACGAAGCAAGTCAACAAATAAGATCAAAACTGAAATATTGGGGTTGATAGGTTTGAGTAAAACCCTTAAATGGTCACAGTCCAGTGATTGGAATTACAATTCATTTGGACTTTTTTCTGTTTTATTAAACAGAAACCTAAGTAATTCCTGGGGTTCACAGAGAACCACAAGAATCCAAACAACATCTTCATTCTTTCTCAACATGTCCCGGCAGATTTGAATATGAATAACTGATTGTTTTCGTTTCTCATCATTAAACAACACCTCCTCTCTTTTGACAACTTATTTGGCAGACGTCAGCCGATAATTTGTTAGCTTACTCCTATAAATAAGAGCTGATGCTCCTGTTAGATTCAGCAGTCTAGCTGGATAGCTTTGGTTGAGGAGACCTGTAATGAGGTTGAAACACTGCAGTGTCTCAAAGTCCCCATGTACCTGTGAATCATCTGTGTTATGAAAGAAACCTTGTCTAAAGGGAACAGGTGTTCTCTGATGATGAAAAACAACATCAATTTGATATTCACATTTGAACCTGGCAGAATGTGTTGAGAGTAGATAGATGAGTGTTGTTGAATTGTTTGTGTAAGATAGAAACTAGAAGTGGGAGATGTGTTCAGGTGTTCTGTAACTTGTTGGCAAGGAGCAAAAGAGGGGACAAATTGAAGTAGACAGACAGACAATAATGAAAGTTAGGATTAAATGCAAAATACCCAGAAGTACATGAAGTCAGAAGAGTGAACATTAAAAGTTGGATAGGTATGTCAGGTGTAGCATGGGTGAATTTCAAGAAGCATGGAATTTTTGGAAGGTGCAGTGTTTTGACAGCAAACAACTCATGTGGCTAGTTTATTCTATGCTTCAATTATATATTGTGTGGTAAGTAGCTTGCTAACCAACCACATGGTTCCGGGTTCATTCCCACTGCATGGCATCTTGGGCAAGTGTCTTCTGCTATAGCCCCGGGCCAACCAAAGCCTTGTGAGTGGATTTGGTAGACGGAAACTGAAAGAAGCCTGTCGTATATATGTGTGTGTATATATATATATATATGTTTGTGTGTGTTTGTGTTTGTCACCTTAGCTGGTGTGTTCACGTCCCCGTTACTTAGCGGTTCGGCAAAAGAGACCGATAGAATAAGTACTGAGCTTACAAAGAATAAGTCCTTGGGTCTAGTTGCTCGACTAAAGGCGGTGCTCCAGCATGGCCGCAGTCAAATGACTGAAACAAGTAAAGAGACAAAAGAGTATTCTGAGTGCAAAAAGATTTTTCCAAAAGTCATGCTGCGCTTTTTTCTGATCTCATATGCCTGTCCACCTGTTGAATTTAAAAAAGTGACCAAAGTTATTGCAGAATGGTGACTATTCTTGTAGGCTTCTATTGAGTCAGTTGATAAATAGTGGAACTTCAGTGCATCAATGCTCAGAGAAGCAAGATGTTTAAGGTGAGTGAGGCATTTGTTTGCACAGCTTCCAGAAGATTAATATTTAACCCCAGGTCGGCTCTGATTGAGCAGATAGGAGCAGACATTTTGAACGATGGCTGTCTTTTTCTTTCCAAATGTTTTGAATATTGTAGTCTTAGATAGACCTTCCCCCTTTTTTGTTGGCATAAATGATTTGAAAGATTTGGCTGGTATGTCTAGCAGAGACTCTCCTAGTTGGCTCCGTGCAGCACAGTTAAAACTTACAGCAACAGATTCATGCATTGAGACTCTGCACTGAACTCTCACTGGAATTCCACTCTGAAACTGGTTCATTTGTGTGATTGCTGTTTGATTTTTAGATCTATATTTTCTACTTACCACTAGAATATTTAGTTATTATTGACTGGCTGCCGTCCAAGTGACACCACCATCGGTGTAGACGATACACTTTTATTGTGATGTTAATGAATGTGACTATGAAAAGCACTGATGTCTCCAGAAATGACTCATTGCAGCTGTTGGAGAGAAATTGGTTGCCTTCTGTTGCAGCAGTTGTTAACGAAATGGTCAGTTGGCATAATTGTAAAGCATAAAAGAGATCTGATGTAGGACTGCTCGAGAATGTGTGTGTGTGTATATATATCAATACACACATACGTGAGTGTGTGTGTGTGCATTCATGCCATTGGGCACTCTGAGTTATTGAGTCATGTTTAATTTATGCAAATTACCTTGGCCATAAATGTGTTCTATACTTTCTTGTTGATGTCTTGTGTTCTTTGGCCATTGGATAGAGGTTAGCACAATTGTGCTGAAGATGGTTATTGAGCCACAGGCAGGTGTCCACACCTGTTCTCTTGACTCCAGCCAATCAACCTGTCCTTCTCCTTAATGGTCGACTCAGGAGGATTCTGGATTCTTGAGATTATCCCCCCCCTTCTCCCATAGGACTGGTCTTCATTACCATTTGGCAATTATGATACGTCTTCTGGATGTGGAGATAATTATAATGAACCAAGACATTGTATAGTATATTTCGTGTGTGTGTGTGTATGAACATACTCAATGAATAGTTGTTGCAGTGGTTACAGCTGCACCCGGCTTGGTGCGGCAGTTGCACAGGTAATAGAAGAGAAATGTGTTAGAGGGTGGAGACCAAAGAAGCTGAACAGTTTCTTGGTAGCATCCGTGGTGTTCGGCACTGTTGGAGCGACTGATACTGTCTGAAGTTGATGAAATTATGCTTCAGTTGATGAAGGATGTGCCCAACATTATAAGTTGTAATATGTATACACACTCATGTGTGTGTGTATATACTCTTTACTCTTTTACTTGTTTCAGTCATTTGACTGCGGCCATGCTGGAGCACCGCCTTTAGTTGAGCAAATCGACCCCGGGACTTATTCTTTGTAAGCCCAGTACTTATTCTGTCGATCTCTTTTGGCGAACCGCTAAGTGACGGGGACGTAAACACACCAGCATCGGTTGTCAAGCAATGCTAGGGGGAAAAAACACAAAGACACACACACATACATACATACATATATATATATAATATATATATATAATATATATATATAATATATATATATATATATATATACATACATACATATATACGACAGGCTTCTTTCAGTTTCCGTCTACCAAATCCACTCACAAGGCATTGGTTGGCCCGGGGCTATAGCAGAAGACACTTGCCCAAGATGCCACGTAGTGGGACTGAACCCGGAACCATGTGGTTGGTTAGCAAGCTACTTACCACACAGCCACTCCTGCGCCTATATATCATTTTTACTGATCTCCCCTCCCCCCAAGCTTATATAAATTGTAAGTTTCTTTTGCAGCAGCCCAACATCTTGCCACTTGTTACAACTCTTAGTCATCTCATTTCTAACGTTCGTCAATCCCAAGACAAGCTTTCACCACTTTCTCTTCAGTCTTCTCCTTCTGTAGGTTCCCCCCCCCCCACTTTGGATTGCTCTCTTGGTTCAATTTCACCTGCCTCTCACCTTCCGTATGTTCACGAGATGGACTTTGGGTTGAGAACAGAATTCTGGACATTTGATTGCACTCTAAATTCTTTGCTGGACTCTTTGCTTGATGATGGCATTTCTCTCTATATGACTTTCATGGCTCTCACAAGCCCGTTCTTCAACATCTACTTTTCTGAACAGCTGCTAAACTTAGGGTGGAGCCATTTCAAAGTCTTTCTCCAGATTAGCAAATGTTAAGTACTGTGCTTTTTGCTAAGAAGAGGACATCAGTGACACCCAGTTCTGGCACAAACCTCTTCTCTCTCTCTGTTAATTTTGTTATTTTTATAATTTGATCATCCATCAGTTTGTTGCTTCTGTAATCACCCTGACCTCCTCAGAGCTGCTTCCCTAGCAAGGAGCAGGCTGTTATGCCAGTCATTGGCTGTGCTGTTTCCTTTTAATCACTGATTAGCGTGTGCCCTGCTTTCTCTGCTATTTTCATTACATTTGTGTCTATCTCTGATGTTCCAACTGTTTTCTTGATTGCTGTCATATTGCCATTTGTACAATTGTCAACTTAAATAGCTGATCCCTCTGTTGGCTCTCTCTCTCTCTTCTTTCTATTGTACATTCTCTGCATTCACCCACCTCTAATAGTAACATTTCTGTACCTCTTCCCTGGTTCAAGTCATTTCTGCCATTAAACTCCAAGAGCATCAAGCTCTCCTCGTTCTTTATCTTGAGCAGTGGTTCTCAAACTGAGGTCTGCTGTCGCCTAGGGGACCGCAAAGGGACACTGAAGTGTCATGAAAATGGGTGGCTTAAGACAGTAAAAAAAAATTTCAAGATTTTCAATTTTCCCCATGCTATCATCCTTTTTAGTTGTTGACTTCAAAACTCCATGCCACTCCTACCCACTCATTTGCTGATCACACTTGTACAACAAGTCTGATTGGCTGATGGTAAGTATGTGGGTTGATCGTGGATGTTCTCTCGGTATTCTATGCTCACATAGGCGGCGAATCGTTAGCACGCCGTGCGAAATGCTTAGCCGTATTTCGTCTGCCGTTATGTTGTGAGTTCAAATTCCGCCGAGGTCGACTTAGCCTTTCATCCTTTCGGGGTCGATAAATTAAGCACCAGTTACGCACTGGGGTCGATGTAATCGACTTAATACCTATGTCTGTCCTTGTTTGTCCTCTCTGTGTTTAGCCCCTTGTGGGTAGTAAAGAAATAGGTATTCTATGCTCACATCATTCACCACTCCACTATTGCAACCCACACGTTTGTATGTCTCTTGGCCATTGTTTATCTTCATTGGTGTATGTTCCTGTGTGACCTTCCCATTTGCCAGACACCCATTCTCATCCCGCACGATGGCTGGGCCTTATAAGGCAGGGTTGTTTTACATGGCAATGTGTTCCAACACAACTGTCTTCTCAACGGTTATCAATTCATGGAGGTTTATCTGCAGACAAAACAATGCTCATAGGTACTCTGGATTTCTTCCACAATTAATAGTGAGAGGTATGCATTGTTAATTAGTGCACCCAAAAGCTAACTACACTAAGGCTTATATGCACACCTGTAGTATATGATAAATGCAAAATAAATATACAATGCAGTGGTAATAAATTAGTTTACTGAATTTTATCTTTTATTCAGTTTACTGAATTTTATCTGCGTTTTCCACTTTCCTTGCCATCAAAATGAAGTCATGAAATTGACTGGATGTTACACCAGAAATGAGGGTTGCCCTCTCCAACACAAAACTGAGCATAGAAGAGATGGTTACTCTGCTGTAAATTAAATGATAAACGTCTACTTTTGTGAATAAATAATTTCTTATATAATTTTGTTTTTGCTGTTATGTTATGTATCAGGGATTCAAAAAAATGGATGGCAAACCTTCAGGGGAGGAGGAGACAGTGTTTCTACTAAAATTGTGGTTTTCCATGCATACTAGTGGCCCAATTGGCAGAAACTTCTGTACATTTTGGAGTGCTACTATAATTCTTAAAAGAGCTAGATTGGTAGAAATGCACCTCTTGGACGATCAACGAGGAATGACCTGACAATGGGCAGGAAAAGCATCCCATACATGGTGAAAGGGGAAGTTTGAGAACCACTGTTGTGTTTAAACTGTAGTTTTCGGTGTATGATCCACGGTTTTTCTTTTTTTGCCAAATGGGCATAAAATGCGTCTGACGCAGTTAATACAGGATGCTCAGGATATTTTCACACTGTTTTTGTTTCTCATTTATTTTGTAACCAATTGATCAACTGATTCTCCATATTTTCATGTGTATTTATTGTATCCCAATAGGGCATTGTATGGAGTAAGTCGTGGTTTTTTGGGGTTGTTGGTTCTATGGGGCAGTGCAGTTCATAGTTTGGAAATTACGGTATGCAAATGTATGCCCTTTTTTCCATGTTGATTATCCTGCATTTTATAGGGGAGCGTGAATGATTGTAAAAACTGTAAGAGGACTGGCATGTAAAAGTTTTTGAAAAGTTTGAGAACAACTGATTTCGAGTGTCCATATATTCCTGAATAGCCATTTTGGCAATAATTCTTCAACCTGTCCATTGAAGTAATCAGCTGTGATAAAAAGGTTGTTATTTATTGAAGTGATCCGTTCACTCACTTCCTGGCTCTAGTGTACAGGTAGACGTCACTGCTGCTCTCATGTTCCCCATGTCTAGTCTAAATTGAATTATTTGGTCACTTACTCTGGCTGCATTTATATATACATATTATATATACATATATATATAATATATATATATATATATATATATATATATATATATATATATATA
>NC_043021.1:24688747-24713316 GCF_006345805.1 Octopus sinensis | reverse complement strand
ATCATATACATACATATATATATATATATATATATAATATATATATATATATATAATATATATATATATATATATATATATATATATATATATATATATATATATATATATACCGGAGTAAACGCATAATGTGAAACAAGGTGGAAAAGAGTACTCAAATACAGTGGTAGAGTAATATGCTTTATTTAAAGCAGCAGAAAATTCAACAAAATCTGTTACTCTGAGTTTCTCGTTGCCGTTCATCAGACAGTTTTTGCTAGAATGGAACCGATATATCAATTCAATCTAGATTGAATGATATATCGGTTCCATTCTAGCAAAAACTGTCTGATGAACGGCAACGAGAAACTCAGAGTAACAGATTTTGTTGAATTTTCTGCTGCTTAAATAAAGTATATATATATATATATATATATATATATAAGGCGAGCTGGATGAAATGCTTAATGGTATTTCACTTTTGTTTATATTTAGGCGCAGGAGTGGCTGTGTGGTAAGTAGCTTGCTTACCAACCACATATGGTTCCAGGTTCAGTCCCATTGTGTGGCACCTTGGACAAGTGTCCTCTACTGTAGCCTCGGGCCGACCAAAGCCTTGCGAGTGGATTTTGTAGACGGAAACTGAAAGAAGCTCGTCGTATATATGTATGTATATATATATGCGTGTGTGTGTTTGTATCTGTGTTTGTTCCCCCCCCCACATCGCTTGTTTGGCAAAAGAGACCAATAGAGTAAGTACTAGGCTTACAAAGAATAAGTCCTGGGGTCAATTTCCTTGATTAAAGGTGGTGCTCCAGCATGGCTGCAGTCAAATGGCTGAAACAAGTAAAAGAGTATATGTGTGTGTGTGTGAGTGTGTGCATGCGTGGCAGTCCTGCCGTTGCTTTCATATCCTGTATTGTTGTTGTTTTAGGTGATGGACCTTGAATCAAAATTAGTTGAAGCGGAGAAAGAGGTGAATGCCGGAGCCCCGACTCGTGGCAACAGAAGTCCTACAGAATGGATCCCTAGACCCCCAGAAAGATATGAATTAAAAGGCCACAGAAGCCCAATTACCAAAGTCTTATTTCATCCACTATACAGTTTACTTGTGTCTGCAAGTGAAGACGCCACCATTAAGGTAAGAGGATCTGATGTTCTGCTGTGAATCCGTCAGACTGTCTGTCTGTCCGTTTGAGGTTCTTGGACTCTGCAAGAGTTTGGGAAAAGTAAAATCTTCATTTTTATTCCTGTTCTTCCCAAGAGTAAAACCATCACCATCATGTTTGTAGCCTTAGGAATTAAAAAAAAAATTTTGTCTGTCTACTCTAACCCTGGGCCAGCAAATGTTTTGTGAACTTGGTTGATGGAAACTGTGTGGAAGTCTGTCGTGGTGTGTGTGTGCGTTTGGGCCCCCCCCCACCTAGCAGTTGGTATTGGTTTATGTCCCCATAACTTAGTGGTACAACAAAAGTCAGAATAAATACCAAATTAAGTATTGGGACTAGTAGTGGTAGTGGTGGTGGTGGGGAGGGCAATCTGTTTGACTTAAAACTTTTCAAGGCAGTGCTCCAGCATGGCCACAATTCAATGACTGAAACAAAAGTTAAAAGTCCCTTAATTGTGTTTGTTTGGTCACTCACCTTGGCAGTTGTTCTCTTCTGTAAAGTCAGGCTAGAAGAAGAGGAGGAGGAAAGCAGCTGACAGATTTTGTAATAATTGTGAGATCTAATTGTTGGTGATGTCCAAAGGAAATAATAATAATCTAAGGTAAATGCAAAGCCCTTCCCTGTGTGGTTTTGTAATCTGTGAATTGGCTGATTAAAGGATGCGGTAGAGATGTAATTGTGTGTACAGGTTTGTATTAGCTACTGGGAACATGTTGTCTGATTCAACCTGTTGCACGGACAGGTTGGCAGGGACTAAAATACCCAGTGAGGAGGAGGAGGAGGAGGGTCACTACTGCAGCCAGTGGAACAAGAAGAACATCTGTCAGAATAACAGACGAATCTAATGTAGGGTCAGTGACTCCCTAGCAAATTGCACAGAAACAGGGAAATACTTTCAATGGTGAATGTGACATGTGACCCCCTGGGAGTGATGGACCCTAGGTGTTTTGTTAGAGCATCTACTTAAAGAGAATAATACTCTGATGTAAAATCTGAAGATTGGTCTGCTTCTGGTCATCCCAGCCAAAACTGGATCAATGAGAGGAAGGTATTCTATCTGAAACGGGAATGTTGTTCAGTGCATGTTTCGCTCTCTCTAATCAATTTGAAACCCTTCAGGAACATGTTGGTAAACCTTCTGAGGATGACAGTCATGTAGCAAAATTGGGAGCTTGTTCAGCTGGATGAATAAAATTGTCAACCTGCACAGAGTTGCTTCTTTTCTATGGCAATGGAAATTCAGCAGCACTTCATGACTTTACTGCCCTTCACAGAGAAAGCATTGCTCTCAAGTTAATCAGAAAGCACTTAGAAAAAGTGTTTAAGCAAAACCCGCATAATTCTGGAACTTGATAGTAACCTTGTGGCTAGTTGTGTTCCTCTGTGAGTTCCCATGGCAACATTTTAGAAATTTATGATTTCTCATGAAGTGACTGAATTCAGACACCCCACCATATACAGTGGAACTTTAATTTATGAATTTAATTTGTTCCCAAAGACCATTCATCACCTGAAATGTTCAGCTTTGGAACAATGGATTGCTAATTTTATATAAGTGTAAGTTGCAGGTATGGCTGTGTGGTTAAGACGCTTTCTTTCTGAACCAGAGACAAGTTTTTACACAGAAGATTGGTTCAGTCCTACTGTGTGGCACATTCGACGAGTATCGTTTACTGTAGTCCCAGGTTGACCAAAGCTTTGTGAGTAGATTTGGTAGATGGAAACTCCGTGCGTGTATGCACCCCTTTGTCTCCACATGACATACTGATTGTAAATAAACATCACCATCATACAAGGGATGTCATTCATTTCCAATCTTCTGTGTAAAAACTTGTCTGGCCATTTACCTTGCTTGGAAATAGGACAAGGTTGGTGACAGGTCCTAGAAAAATTTGCCTCAACAAATTCTGCCTGACCTCTGCAAGCAGGGAAAGCTGAATATCAAATGATGATCCCCTGAAAATAAGGAAGATATCAAGTCCAGTGTCCTGAACTGACCAATCAATTAAACGGACTTCAGAAATATTATTTTTTTTTTTACTACCTGTGAGTAATCTGCTCAATGGAATGTTAATTATTTACTGAAGTGTTTTGTTTTTGTTTTTCCAGGTGTGGGATTTCGAGACTGGGGATTATGAAAGATCATTAAAAGGACATACAGACTCTGTTCAGGATATCGCTTTTGATCACACTGGAAAACTGCTGGGTTAGTACTTCCCATTCTTTAATTAATATATTGGTGTGTGTGAGTGAGAGAGAAGGATTGATGTTTTGTCTTCACTTTAAAACAACATAATAAGCAGATGTGAAATTGTATCTCATTTTAATGCAACAGTCTTGTGTGTGAAACCTTTCACTTCTCTGCACTCATGTACAACACATGTCTATGTTTGTGTGAAATTTTACACATTTCGAATATAAAACAGGTTTTTTTTTTGTTTTTTTAACTCATTACTTCAACACAACTCAAATTCACATGTGAAAGTTTTCAATCTAATTAAATAAGAGAAAGTATTTTGCTTCACAAGCCACTTTGTTTATTCCCGACTTAAGATTTATGTCTTGGTTTAAACACAGATTTCTGAATCTTGTTTCAACACAACTTGTTTTCAGTGTTGTTTAAATGTGGTTCATTTTGAGCCATGTTTTTGTTGTTCAGTAAAGCTTCAGTAAAAAGTATCTATTGTATATTTCCATGTCAGGTAAGTTTGTTTTGCTGGTGTGAAGATGATATTATGACAATTATTAAACTTCTTTATTCTTGAAAACCTTAATCTTTTTCTTGAATATTTCAGCCTCCTGTTCAGCTGATATGTCTATAAAACTCTGGGATTTCAATGGTTATGATTGTATCAGAACTATGCACGGTAAGTTGTCTCTCTTATTCCTTTTCCACTTTTTGTATTTTATCTCTCTCTCCTCTGATGCCAGACCTGGTAGAAATAGCAGCCAAATCTCCCTCAAATTGCACCTGTTTGGTCCTAGATACTTTGTCTGATTTTTAGTTTGTCTGCCAGTAATTTCTTTACAGACATTGAAGTTGAACAGCAGTTTTTGCTTTCTTGAATGATTTATCACGCACACACACACACACACTCTGCTTTGTTCGCTTTTTACTTCTGTACGCAAGAGATTGTTCAGCACCCTTATAACTTTAGTTTTTCTTGCTGGTAGCAGTTGAACGAGTCTGTTTACACACAGTGCCATTCCTTTTCCTTAGATGCCTGTTCATCTATGAGTGTTCTGATGTTTGCTGTTTCTCCTATCTTCTTCCTTGGTCTTTCTCCTCCATGGAACATATTCATATTCTACTGTGAGCCTGTAACTTCCCCTCACAATAAGAGTCACCCATTCATATGGACATAACCATGTCAAATGTCTTTGATGCCATCTGCCTCATCTCCTTCCATTCATCCTGCTTTAGCTTCATTCTTGTAAACTGATGTTGTACAAGCAACACACCCAACGCTGAAATGGAGAACTTCCTTTAATTTTTTACTTCACTTGTTTATATTTGGGTTAGGTTTGGCCATGTGGTTAAGAAGTTTGCTTCCTAATCTCATGGTTTCAGGTTCAGTTTCACTGCAAGGTACCTTTGGCAAGTGTCTTCTGGCTGGACTGATCAAACCTTGTGAGTGGATTTGGTGTATGGAAACTCTGTGTGCATGTTATCATCATCATCATCGTTTAACGTCCGTTCTCCATGCTAGCATGGGTTGGATGGTTCGACCGGGGTTCTGGGAAGCCAGAAGGCTGCACCAGGCTCCAGTCTAATCTGGCAATGTTTCTACAGCTTGATGCCCTTCCTAACGCCAACCACTCCGTGAGTGTAGTGGGTGCTTTTTACGTGCCACCTGCACAGGTGCCAGGCGAGGCTGGCAATGGCCACGGTCAGATTGGTGTATTTTATGTGCCACCGGCACGGAAGCCAGTCGAGGCGGTGCTGGCATCGGCCACGAGTCGGATAGTGCTTTTTATGTACCACCAGACCAGGGATCCTGGCTGGTTCAATTCGATTTCGATTTCGATTTCCCCAACATGTCTTCACAAGCAAAGGGGGTTGGCATGGGTGCCTGTCGTACGGTCGCATTGGAGTATTTTACGTGCCACGGCCACGAGTCGGATAGTGCTTTTACGTACCACCAGACCAGGGATCCTGGCTGGTTCAATTCGATTTCGATTTCGCTTGCCCCAACATGTCTTCACAAGCAAAGGGGGTTGGCATGGGTGCCTGTCATACGGTCGCATTGGAGTATTTTACGTGCCACGGCCACGAGTCGGATAGTGCTTTTTACGTACCACCAGGCCAGGGATCCTGGCTGGTTCAATTCGGTTTCGCTTGCCCCAACATGTCTTCGCAAGCATGGGGGGTTGGCATGGGTGTCTGTCGTCGGATGAGGTTCTATATCGACTTCGCTTGCCTCAACAGGTCTTTGTGTCCAAGGGAGGAAAGGCATTCATAAGTGGGCTGGGCTCACTTGTCCTGCCTGGTCTTCTCACGTACAGAATATTTCCAAAGGTCTCGGTCGCTGGTCATTTCCTCAGTGAGGCCTAAAGTTCGAAGGTCGTGCTTCACCACCTCGTCCCAGGTTTTCCTGGGTCTACCTCTTCCACGGGTTCCCTCAACTGCTAGGGATTGGCACTTTCTCACACACCTATCTTCATCCATTCTCGCCACATGACCATACCAGCGCAATCGTCTCTCTTGCACACCACAACTGATGCTTCTTAGGTACAACATTTCTCTCAAGGTGCTAACGCTCTGTCGAGTATGTACACTGACATTACACATCCATCGGAGCATACTGGCTTCATTCCTCACGAGCTTACGCATGTCCTCAGCAGTCACGGCCCATGTTTCGCTGCCATGTAGCATGGCTGTTCGTACACACGCATCATACAGTCTGCCTTTTACTCTGAGCGAGAGGCGTTTAGTCACCAGCAGAGGTAAGAGCTCCCTAAACTTTGCCCAGGCTGTTCTTATTCTAGCAGTTACACTTTCAGCGCACCCACCCCCACTACTGACTTGGTCACCTAGATAACGGAAGCTATCAACTACTTCTAGTTTTTCCCCCTGGAAAGTGACGGAAGTTGTTTTCTGCAGATTTTCGGAGGTTAATGCTCCCGAGCATCTGCCACATACAAAAACTATCTTCCCAGTTAGCCTACCTTTGACATTGCTGCACCTCTTATGTGTCCATAGCTTACACTGGGTACATCTTATAGAGTTTCTACCTACACCTTTTCTACAGATCGAGCAGGGCCATCTTCCTGAAGATATTGTGGATTGTCTACCTTCCTACTTATTAGTACTTTGGTTTTAGCTAGGTTGACTCTAAGGCCCCTTGATTCTAAACCCTCCTTCCACACCTGGAACTTCTCCTCCAGTTCTGATAGTGACTCAGCAATAAGAGCAAGGTCGTCAGCGTAGAGGAGCTCCCAGGGACAGCCTGTCTTGAATTCCTCCGTAATTGCCTGGAGTACTATGATAAATAGGAGGGGCTGAGTACTGAACCCTGGTGGACCCCAACCTCTACTTTGAATTCTTCTGTGTACATGTTGCCAACCCTAACCTTACTTACGGCATCTCTGTACATGGCTTGCACAGTCCTCACCAGCCATTCATCTATCCCTAGTTTCCTCATTGACCACCAGATAAGGGATCGGGGGACCCTATCAAAAGCTTTCTCCATGTCAACGAAAGCCAGGTACAGGGGCTTATCTTTGGCTAGGTATTTCTCCTGCAGCTGCCTTACCAGGAATATAGCATCAGTGGTACTTTTCCCTGGCACGAACCCAAACTGCATCTCATCTAAACTAACTCTCTCTCTAATTAGTTGGGCTATGACCCTCTCCGTAACCTTCATTACTTGATCCAACAGCTTGATACCTCTGTAATTATTTGTATCTAGGGCATCACCTTTACCTTTGTAGCAGTTGACTAGTATGCTGCTGCACCAGTCATTGGGTATGACTCCTTCGTGTATCACCTGGTTGACTATACGGGTGACTAGGTTATAGCCGACACTGCCAGATATTTTCAGCATCTCTGCAGTAATTCCTGATGGGCCTGGGGCTTTCCCTGTCTTCATGCTTCTAATTGCCTTAGCTACCACGGAACTATCAACTCGGATAGCTGGTCCCTCTGTAGGGTCAACATTCGGCAGACTCTCTTTATCCCATTCATTTTCCTCATTAGCAACCTTTCATAGTGGCGTCTCCAAGCTTCTCTCTTTGCATCCTCATTTAGCGCAAGTGAACCATCCTCCATGCGAACACATTTCTCTCCTACCACATCACGATTCTCTCTCACACACTGTCTTGCAACACGAAATACCTCAAGTCTTTCATCCTCACGGCACAGGACATTGGCAAATTTTCTCTTATCTGCTTCCCCTCTGGTATATATATGTATGTATGTATGTTTATTTTTGTATGTTTGTGTCTCCGTGGGATATTGTGTGATAATCGTAAATGATAGTCCCTGTCATACAAGCAGTGTCATTCATTTCCAGTCTTGTGTGAAAGCATGTCTGGCTATGAGGAAATGTTACCTTGCTTGGAAACAGGTGGAGATTGGCAACAGGAAAGACACTGCCTCAATGAATTCCTCTCCAACACTTGAAAGCATGGAAAAGTGGACATTAAAAGGACGAAAGTGATGATGTGTGACCGTTAAGAAACTTGTTTTGCCCTCTCGATTGCTACTCTTTACTGTCTTCCTTGCAGGACACGACCATAATGTTTCGAGCGTAACATTTATGCCTAGTGGAGACCACATTGTCACATCATCACGTGACAAAACTATAAAAATGTGGGAAATTTCTACGGGGTAAGTACAGTTGCTATTAGGATTGCTCCCTCTCTCATTGATTTGGTATTGATAGGCATTAAGTAGATCAAGGGCTGCACTTTAGGAATTTCATTTTAAGGATAACTGGGGAAACTATAAAAAACCTTTAAAATAATTTCGATTCCAAAAATATTTTCACCCTTCTTTATTCATGCACATATCTAAATTTACACACACAAATGTATTTTTAATTAAACAAGATTAATAAATATATTTTCACATAGTCTTTAACCCAAATGTCTATTTCACTTGGAGATAAATCTCATGAAACTGATTCAAAGGTAAAAAAAACTTCATCACTGCCTTTGCTGAGAATCCATTCAAACTTTTGTTTGCTATATCAATCACTCTTATCTATTTAGTGGGAACTTTAAAAGTGATTTGGAATGGTATTTTAAGACAAAATTAAAATGACATTAAGATGTGATGATCATCGATTAAATAGAAATGGAATTGTAAAAGTCTTAAGTGAAATTATTTGAACTAAAAAAAGCAACAAGACGTCTGTTAAAGGGAAGTGACTGTTGAGGAAATCCCGTCAGCTCAGCTGCAACAGACTAAGATCTCAAAGTATGTAAAACGTCTTCAATTAAAGCAGACTTGAATAGGCTAGCTATGTTGATCAGGTTCAGTAATACCAAAACGTACCCATTCTGCTGTGAAGATGAAAATTTCTCTTAGTTTTGTGAAATTTTTAATTTGAAATTATCTCCCCTTCTCTATAAGATTTGCTTATTAGATTTAAAAAAAAAAAATTATGAGGGAAATTTTAATTACTTGAGGATTTTGTCATTTATTACATCACTCTCATTTCCCTCTCAGCATTTAAGGCTCTTAAATAGTATGTTAAAGAATCATGCAGTTCTAACTGTTGATTACGAACCCATTTTACACGGTTGTGACGTCCAGTTTAAAGCAATCTAAATTTTTAAAAATCTCCCATCAAAATTTCATGTTAATTCATGTTCCAAACATTTCGAACTTAAAATGAAGGAAGTGTATTTCATCAGTAATCTGGTAAGAACTGAGGATATCCTGTTTAAAATTTTGGTTTGAAAGTAGGAGTGGAGATTTTCATTTTAAATTATATGCCTGATGAAGAATTATAGAAGGAGCTCCTAGTTTGATGTATTAGGCTGTTGCTTCTGTTCGTGAAATCACTATTTTCCCAGGAAAGACTTAAAATGGAGATGAAAAACTAGACAATATTACAGAAACCCGATCTGCTCTGGCCCTTTTCTCTCATACTTTACTGTTCTCATCGTCTTAGCATAAAAGGCCTGCTCCACTCAAGGTTCATAGTCATGCAAGCTGTGTTATGACTTCACTAATACTGGTGGAACGATAAGATATGTGCTGTAATGCGATTGGCATTAGGAAGGGCATTGAGCCGTAGAAACCCTGCCAAAGCAGACACTGGAGCATGATGCAGTCCTTAGACCCATCAGATTCTATCAGACTGTCCAACCTGTACCGGCATGGAACGTAGACATTAAATGTGATGATGATGATGATGGTTATGTGTGTGTGTGTGTGCTTTCAGTATTCTCTGTTTGTCTTTCTTTGAATGGTTATATTTTCTTCTCTTCAGATATTGTGTGAAAACTTTTTGTGGCCATCGGGAGTGGGTTAGGATGGTGCGGGTTTGTGCCGATGGTTCCTTGTTGGCTAGCTGTTCAAATGATCAGGTAATGATGATTAAACATTTTTTTATTGCTTTGACTCTAGTTTCAATATTTATTTATTTATTTAATTATTTCCTTTTATTTTTAGACTGTGAGAGTGTGGGTTGCTGCCACTGCAGAATGCAAAGCAGAGCTGCGTGAACATGAACACGTTGTGGAGTGTATTGCCTGGGCTCCTGACGGTTCCCACTCTAGCATCAATGAAGCTCTTGGCAACACCGTAAGTATGCTCCTCTTTGCTATTGATGCTTCCTTGGATACTATTTCTTTGAGGATTTTGGTTGCAGCCAAGAATAGATTAGAACTGGGTATTTAAAAATAAATTTATTTGTAAGATCAGAGAGAAAGTTGACTGTGGTGAGTTGGTGTGACTTGAGTCAAACACACCATTTTATTTAAAGGGATCTCTTTGACCCATCAAAAGGCCTCTTACATAACCATTTCATTTGTTAGATACAGCAGGTAAATCTCTCTGAAATAACACTGTAATCATTTTTAAAAGGCAGTCAAGATGAGAAGTAGGGTTGGTGCCTATGATCTTTACAAAAACGCAGGTTAGTAAAATGAATGCTGCCGGTGCTTTGAGCAAACACCTGTAAAATAAATGCAAATATGCAAAAGACTGAACTGCCAGGTAGTCATCTTATATAGCCAAAGGTCAGTCAGTTCTGACCTGTGAACAGAACTAATCAGTGGCATTGCAGGACGAACATGTTGGAAAAATCTGGACGCTAAATCATATGATGAGGATATTTCTATTGAAATAATTCCATTAATGTTGAAAATAATTAAGTGTAGCTGTGTGGTATGAAGTTTACTTTCCAACCACATTGTTCCAGGTTCTGTCCTGTTGCATGGCACCTTGGGCAGATGTCTTCTGTTATAACCTTGGGCCAATCAAAGCCTTGTGAGTAGGTTTGGTTGACAGAAACTCAAAGAAGCCTTTGTGTGTGTGTGTGGATGCGTGCGTGCGTGCACGTGTGTGTGTGTGTGTGTATATATATATATATATATATATATATCTATATATATATAGCACCCACTACACCCACTACATATATATATATGTAGCACCCACTACACTCACGGAGTGGTTGGCGTTAGGAGGGCATCCAGCTGTAGAAACATTGCCAAATTAGACTGGAGCCTGGTGCAGCCTTCTGGCTTCCCAGAACCCGGTCGAACCGTCCAACCCATGCTAGCATGGAGAACGGACGTTAAACGACGATGATGATATATATCTGTTCCCCATGCCATTTGGCAACCAGTGTTAGCTTGTCAGTGGCCTCACGACTTAGTAGTTCGTCAAAAAGAAACCAATAGAATAAGTATCAGACTTTAAAAAAAAAGCACACACTGGTGTTGATTTGTTTGACTAAAATTCCTCAAGGTGGTGCTCCAGCATGGCTGCAGTCTGATCTCTGAAAGAACTAAAAGATAGATTATTAACCCTTTTGTTACCATATTTCTGTTGAATGACCCCTTCTTTATAACAATTAATTTTGAAAATACTAAAGAATTTAAGCAGGTAATTGAAACATTAATTAATATCAAATTTTGATGGGAAATTTAAATGTAGATCCCTTTATATAAGAATCACAGGCAGTCTTGGGTAGGTTGATATCAAAAGGGTTAAGCCATTGTTTGGAACATAAATGAAGATGGCATTTTGATGGAAAGGTCCCTTTAGCACAGAACCAGGGGTGGTGTCAAGTGGGTTGGTATCATCATCATTTAGCGTCCACTTTCCATGCTAGCTTGGGTTGGACGGTTCAACTGGGGTCTGTGAAGCCAGAAGGCTGCATCAGGCCCAGTCTGATCTGGCAGTGTTTCTACGGCTGGATGCCCTTCCTAACGCCAACCACTCCGTGAGTGTAGTGGGTGCTTTTTACGTGCCAGATGGAGCTGGCAAACGTCCATGAACGGATGGTGCTTTTACGTGCCACTGACACGGGGGCCAGGCGAGGCTGGCAACGGCCACAAACGGATGGTGCTACGTGCCACCGGTACGGGGGCCAGGCGAGGCTGGCAACGGACACGAATGGATGGTGCTTTTACGTGCCACTGGCATGGAGGCCAGTTGGGGCAGCGCTGGCAACGGCCACGATCGGATGGTTTGCTTACTTGTCACCGGCACTAATAGTATAAGTAATAGAAGAAGTTCAATGAAGAACCCAAACTAGCTCACCTGTTGTGTCATCTGCTGTGGTTGGTTCTCTCGACAATATTTCTCCATTACATGTTGGTCACTTTGTGTCAGAATAAAGAAACCATTGTACAAGTCATTGCTGCATATATTTGGATGCATGGCTGAATGGTAAAGGAGCTTGCTCTGCAACCACATAGTTTTGAGTTCAATTGCACTGTGTGCCGTCTTGAGCCAAGGGTCTTTTACTATAGCCCCAAATCAAACAATGCTTTCTGAATGGATTTCGGTGTGTGTGTGTGTGTCTTTATCCCCTACCACTGTATGACAACTGGTACTCATTTGTTTATATTCCCATAACTTAGCTGTTCAGCAGTAGAGACCAACTGTATAAGTATCAACCTAAGAAAAATAAAAAAAAAAAAGGAAAGTATTATAGGTTGTTCTTTTCTTCTAAACCCTTTAGTGGGGTGCTCCAGCATGGCTGCAGTCCAGGTGACCAAAACAAGTAAATAGTAAAAAATAACTTTTAAAAGATTTCAGCATTTTAAATTCCTTCTTTCCTTGTTACTGGTTTAATAAAATATCAATTGAGGCATATATGGAATGTCTTTTGATGCATACAAATAGACCTTTGACAATTTTTGGCTACGTATCTGCTAGAAGTGCACTCACATTACTGTGGTTAGTGTTGTGTGCTATGGCAAATTCTTAATCTCTGTTGCTTCACAACCCTCCTTAGTTCACTGACCTCCATTTTAGGCTGTTATCACTTCTTAGATTATTTTGTGAACCAAAAAGCGAGCTTCTACCAGGCAACTCAGTGTGCTAGAAATAGCAGGCATAGTTATGTGGTTAAGATAACTATGGATCCGTGGAACAAGCTGCCAGACGAGATGGTGAAGATGCCGATGACCGCTTTGTTCAAAGTCTCCCTTGACCTCAAGTGGCCTGAACTCTTTACATGAACACCACCCTGTACATAACTCCATGTCCCCCTACATGGCCTTGCTTTTTGCTTTTTGAGCCAAAAAATTAACTAACTAACTAACTAAGAAGCTTACTTCAAACAATGTGGTCTTGAGTTCATTCCCACTGTGTAGTGCCTTGGGCTAGTATCTCCCTTAAGTCACATAAACAGGACACATTGGATGATGCAGACCTAAACAAACTAGAAGACAAGATGGGATGATCATGATTTGAACACTCATCTCCATAACTCAATGATCAGAGCTGATCGCAGTTTGAATACCGTTCGTCATTGCTTGTCTTTTCTTGTCTGCTCTTTTTTTCCCAGTAAAACTGTAATATTTTTGTGTTTCCATTTGACTATTGTTCTTTTTTTTTTTTTTTTAGCTAAAGAAGGGAACAAGAAGTGGTCCCTTCTTACTTTCGGGATCTCGAGACAAAACAATCAAAATGTGGGATGTTGGAACTGGTCTCTGTCTCTTCACATTGGTGAGTTTTTTTGACTTTTAAAAAATTTTTTAGTTAGTTCTGCTTCAACAAATTAATTTTGTGTCGAACTCTTTTTTTTTTTTCTTTTTAAATATTTTGTAGAATTGAATCAGGTCAGATCTTTAGATATCTTTCTACTGATTTAATGATGGAACAAAATGCCAACTAATGCTGCATTGATAACATGCAGAGTTACCATTGAAATATGTGTTGAAAAGTTAGTTCTAGCTTGACTAAGCTTTAAGGACTACTAGTTACTGTTCTATTTACTGACTGTTGTTCTTGTATCTAAGAGCTATCATTCTTATAGGGCTATATAGGACATTTTATATTCATTGTTGATGATGTGCAATGACACAGAAATGTATGTATATCCTACAACTTGATGACATCAGTTGTTGCCCTTTCAATTTTTAAACTCTGAAGTGAATTTTTCCCTCAAGAATATTTCTCTGTGAAATGTCTTCCCATGTCCAAATCTAGCATGAACACTTTAAATATGATTGTACACTCACATATATTCTCTTAAATGCTGCTTCATGCAACACCAGTTAATCAAAATATGTAATATAGACATGTTACAGAATGCAAAGTTAGTGAAAAGTTATTATAAGGTTTTATGCCGGTTATTTTGTTGAGTTTTCCCATCATTACATTGAAAGGAATAACTGATGAGGGAAGGTTTTAAACAGTCTCCAACCATCACATAACCTGGCTAACATCATCAAAAACCTTTCTCATCAGCAAGATTTTTCACCAAGTTTATTTGGGTTAGGATTCTATGATGGCAGTTTAAAATGAATTTTTAATAAAATTCCACCTTATGGTTTGCATGGCAAGTGCTATTAAGATCCTGGTACCTTTTTCATTGTTAGTCTTGGTTTGACCATTGTTCAATAATAAAGGAAAAAAAAAAAGATATGTACTGCATATAGAATATGTTGGGTGTCATCAAGATTCACAATTTTAAAATATTGAAGTCAAAAGAAAAAGAACTGATCGACTATCTTTGAAATATGGATTTTTTTTTTCATTTCTGAAAGCTAAGGGACTGGATAGAGGTATTGTATATCTTGCTGATATCTCCTGAAATAACAGCTCTGGATACTGAAATCTCTGCCAAATCCTTTTCCTACTCAGCTGTCTTGAAATGAGCTAGATATCCTTAAAAGACAATAGTTCATTCTGGAACACCTTTGATCACAGTTGTGCTCGATTCAGGTCTGATCTAGTGTTGAATGATGACGACGACAACAACATAGGACTTGCAGATAAATCCATTTAGAAGTTGCCTATGCTCAAACCCAAATTTCTTTACATCACTGGCCCTGTAGACATTGCCACAGAACTGAATATAAATGGTAATGAAGAGATAAAACAACTCCCAGCTTTGTGTGGATAATTTGGAACAGAGCATCACCATTTACCATCGGGGTCTGTGTGCTAATAGAAATTATGTATCACTCTAATCCTTAAGCCCTTTTCCGAATTCTCCCTCTTAAATTTCAAAGCAGTCCTCTTGGCACACGGTAAATGGCAGCACTATATAATCACTGGTACAGCTCATACTCTCTTGCCATTACATTAAGCAGGATTACATAAACCTCTGTGTTGGATCCTGGACATAAGGCAGTGGATCCTGGAATATAGCATTGGATTTCTTTTGTCTCTAAATGCTCCTACTTAACGTCGTAGGATTATTTCTGTAGTCCTCTCATTCAGTGAGCACAAATTGGTTCCGACTTGAAACTCAAGGGAGATAACTGTTTCTTACACACTTTGAAAATTATTTTGAGTCACCTTTTGCTGTCAATTTTTTTTCCCCTGCAGCCAGGTAGAAGTAGGTTCACCTTTTATTATACAATGAATGTTCTTCACAATATTGAACTCACTCTTGTAATTTACATATGGAGAAAACAGAAATGCCTTGAATTCAGTTTCTCCCTCATTGATGACATAAAAACTAATTTGAAACTGTTGCCACAAGCAAACTGATTGGACAGGAACCATACAGCACTTGCCATTTAGTTACATTGACTTCCTAAGAGAATGCTTGCCACTCCATCATCTCACGTTCAGGACTTCAAATTTTGTTTCGACTGATATGTCAATTAGTTGTAGCAGTCTAAGCTAGCAATGGATACAAGACTTGTGTCCTGTCATTGGGCCTGTTGCTTGCTCAGGATATTTTCGTTTTACATTAAAATCTCAAAAGTTAATTTAGTCTTCATAGCAAGAACATTTTAGTTGACAACAATTTAGGCTCCATACTAATATAGTGCTGATGTAATAAGAAGGCATTTCAGAATCTTGGACTTAGTTTTAAATGAAAAACTTTCATATCTTGCCACATGGTGAATGGGTTTATATTTGTTCCACCACTTTTATTCTTTTTGTTTTTCATCACCTGAAGGAAATGTTACCAAATGAGATGCAGCCACTTCTAAAAGATTTTGAGGAAGTTGTTTATCTTTGGAAGAAGGCATCATAAAAGCTATGGCAGACATTTCATCTTCCTGTATGTAATGTGCATCCATTACAACTAGTACGAGAGATTGGATATGGAAATAATTGTTTTGAAATACTTTGTTGTTAGGTTGCTTATGTTTATTCTGTGTTGGATGCTATGTGTAAAGAACAGCAATGTCCCCATTTATGCCAAAGGATATTAAAAGCATTATTTTCTCAAGATTTTTTTCAAGTGTTGATCTGTACATATTGTCATTTTGCTTCAATGTATTGGATATAATCTTGGATACAAATGAACTTCACATCAAAGTGAACATTACTGCTAAAAGATATTACATTTGAAAAGTTTAACAGAAATTTAAGTGAATCTGTTTTTCTACAAATATTTTCCAACCAATCTGTCTTTAGATGTATTTTGACTGTTTTTGATCATTTGCTCTGCCAAGCAACAGATTCTCAATGGTGCTACTGCCAAATCTCTCCAAATATTGCACCCTGAACATCAAAATAACCCACAATCAACTGGAATCGATTGTTTTGTTGGTAATTAAACGAGATAGCAATATCCTGTTATTACATCCTTGTTTCTCATCAGGTTTCAATTTATGTTTTTGTATTTGTTTTTTTAAAGATTTTAATTTATTTTTGGGTATGTACATCCACCTCATATTTTTCTATGCTGGCATGGGTTGGACAGGTCTGCCCCAGCACAATGTTTCACAACTTGTTGCAGTTCTTTGCTATCTTTGTGAGGTTCTCAGTAGCCTGGCATCAATTTAACTCACTTTCTCATGCTTTTCATCTTTCATTGACATCCATGTTTGTACCAGTGCAGTCTTTTCTCTCGCATATCTTGGCTAACCCTTCTAATCCCCATTTTCTTTTCTCTCAGTTCACCTTTTTTTGCTCTATCCCAAACGGACACGTTCAACTGATTTCTTTCCAGTCTCCATACATTGTCCCCACATTCAGTGCCCATATCTCATGAACATACAATGTCACCCTTTATACACAATGTACAGTCTGTTCGTCCCCTATCTAAGAAGTTGGACTCTGCAAGACAGTGTATCCATGAAACGTTCAGCTTTAATCCCAAAGACAAGATACAAACCCTGCAAATCACTCAGAAGGCAACACATTCAAGAGGTGGGATGAAATGCAGTTCATTCTGCAAAATAGTTGGTGATGAGAAGAGCATAAAAATAGCATTCATAATAGATTAGGTGGTTTTCTCTGTGCGTGTGTGTCAGATGAAGGACTGACAAATGAGGAAATGATGTGAGGTCTTTCTACAACTATGTCAGTATAAGAAATGGATGTAGAATGTATGTGTGATAATCACTGTAAAGTATTAAATTTTTGGCTCAGATTCCCTACGAAAACCAGTGTAGTCATGCTTTTAGGGACAGCATATTTATAAATAGGAAACAATTTGATTCTTTTCCTTTATAAATGTCATCTTGGGCCTAAGAAATAAATCTGTTTTATGCAGAGAAAATCCCTGCTATTTATGGGAGTCTTCTTACTGGTATGACAGGTTTTAAGGGGGTGGAAGATACAATAATAACTTTGCCTCCTTGAAAAGATGGGGGTTTGTTTATTAAATTAGAAATGCTTACTTTTCTTAATGTCAGTATGGATTGTGTGTGTGTGTGTGTGTGTGAGAGAGAGAATGAGAAAGCCTATGTAGGTGATTGGTGAAGAAATTCACCTGACAGCTATGAGCTATTGGGTTTAATTCCACTGCTGCAGAGTATCAGAGGTGGGTGTCTTTAACCCTAGTTTCACAGTGACAAGCCTTAACTCTTTAGCATTTAAATAGGCCGTGTCCAGCCAAAACATTCTGTTTTCTGTTCAAACTGGCCAGATCTGGCATCTTACACCTACCCTACAATGTCATTCTGCAATCTTATCATTGAAATTTCAAAGCTATAAGATAATGTGTAATTAATTCAAAACAGTGTAAATAAATAAGCCTTACATTCGACAGTAATCTGAATGTTAAAGGGTTAAGAGTGTATGGAAACCCTTTACATGGGAGAGGGAGGGCTGTATCTGAAGTTTAAAGGGTCAACTGTGTCATATTGTGCCTGCAAATTACTATATCTGAGGTATACTCGGCTATCTGTTTATACTGTAGTTCATATAATAGGCAATAAAGTTGTTAAATCCCCCCCCCCAAAAAAAAAACCATGGTGGGGGTGTGGGGTTGGGTAGGGAATTCTTTGAACTGTTTTGTTGATCATAAAAAGAAAAGGTAGATTGGACAGAGGAGAAACTGAAAGCTCCTACCTGTTGACCTGCAAGTTGAAAATCCTGCTGGAGAAAGTTTGTCATGACTCACTCTTCATCCTTGCATTATTCATGTGGTTCATTATTTATTCATTAACACTCACTCGTTTGGGAACATTCAGCTGTGAACTGGTTTACTCTGTATTTTAGGCATTTCAGTTTTACAGCTGACTTAGTTGACAAGTGAAGTCAGAAGTGAGAGATCTGCACCAGTTAACACACCAACCGAGAGCACTCGGTGAACTTGGTCTGTTTTGGTGAATTAATAAACAAGCTGCTGCTGTTCAGATCAATCTCAGTCAGGCTGACAAATTGATTCCAGCCATGACTATCCTGTCTTTTTATCCTTTCATTTACTGTCAAGGACAGCTAATAGGTGCAGGCATAGCTGTGTGGTTAAGAAGGTTGTTTCTCAACCACATGGTTTCAGGTTCAGTCTCACTTCATAGCACCTTGGGCAAGTGTCTTCTACAACCCCAGGCTGTGTGTGTGTGTGTGTGCTTTTGTGTGTCTCCCTGTCAATGTTGTCACCTGATTATTGTGACTGTTCAAAAGCAACGTGATTCATTTCCAATATTCTGCTAAAAACATGTTTGGCCATGGAGCAAATATTATTTTGCTCCATGGCCAAACACGGTTGGCAAATGGAAGAGCATCTGGCCATAGAAAAACATGGGAAAATGGATGTTAAAAACAGTGACTACATAGTTTGTGTGGCTTTCCCCCTTTTTAAGGAACTTGCAGTGTGATTTGGGGGTGACTTCACTGCTATTTCTAGCAGATTGAGTAACTGTAGGCCGAGTTATTTAACCTTGGGTAGACTTGTGACTAGACATTCCAGCTATGATTACCTCTTATTTTTGGTTATATCTAGGACTGCATTATCCATTATAATTATAAAGTTTTCTTTGAGATACATTGTAAATACTTACAAACACTTCTGTGCTGTATCTATTTTTCATAACAAAATTACTTTGTAGATATTATTTACAAGAAAACCAAGAAAAAGCCATGAGAGACAATGTAGGTGTATGCATGGATATGTCATCAGCATTTAACATCCATTGTCCATGCCTATATGTTTATACAGTCAACTCTCGCTACTATGCCACCCTGCGGCACTGAGCCAAAGTGGCATAGTACCGAGGGTCTGTTATCTAAACACTACATAACCAAAAATTTACTGAACATACAAATAAAAATTCATAGGGTAGGAAGTAAGGCCAATAAGAAGTTCAATGCAGTGGTAAAAAGAAGACATCCAAGTTTATTAAGTTCAGATTGCTTTTAGTTAATCTCGAAGCTCTCAAAAATTGTCGGCTGACGCATCTTCTTTCGGCGGATTTCATTCATTTCGTTGTCTAGCCTATCACACACCTGCATGACGCTGGGTTTTCTGCTGCTCTTCTGCTGCATAAACTTTCGGAAAGTGCTCCATGCTCTCTGGGCATCTGCAAACGAAACGTATTCCTCTTCCACAATTACCTCGTCGTCTTCACTTTCCACCGGCTCTTTGTTATGCATTACCTCCTTTGCTATTTCTTCTAGAGTGAAACATGTCGGACAATACAAGGAGCGGTAACTTGTATCAGATGTTACTAATGATACGAGGGGCCCGACAATAACGTTTTTCGCAGCATCGATAATCTCCTTCTTTTCCTTCAGCGTAAACTCAGTCCGCTTGTGTTTCTGAGCTGACATTGTGTGCTACTTTCTGAACTTTTCCACAAGATTACAAATACGAAATGTACAAAATGTAGGAAAGTTGCGTGCGCTTCAGTTTACAAGTGGCATAGTAGCAAGAGTTGAGGGTGGCATAGTAAAAATTTTTTGTTTATTATTTGGCCGGGACTGCGCAAAACTGGCATAGTAGCGAGAGTGGCATAGTAGCAAGGTGGCATAGTAGCGAGAGTTGACTGTATATATATATATATATATATATATAAATTTGATGACGGGCTTGAGCACCATACGAGCGTGATCATTGACAGAGCAGCTAACCGGCTTCCGTGCCAGTGGCACTCAAAGGGCACCATTCGAGCGTGATCGTTGCCAGCTTCGCCTTACTGACACTTGTGCCCTGTGCTAGTAGGGTGCTAAGAGCACCATTCGAACGGGATCGTTACCAGTATCGCCTTTCTGGCACCTGTGCCATTGGCATGTGTAAAAAATTTGAGCGAGGTCGTTGCCAGTACCGCCTGACTGGCCCCCGTGCCGGTGGCACGTAAAAGCACCCTCTAAACTCTCGGAGTGGTTGGCGTTAGGAAGGTCATCCAGCAGTAGAAACTCTGCTAGATCAAGACTGGAGCCTGGTGCAGCCATCTGGTTCGCCAGCCCACAGTCAAACCGTCCAACCCATGCCAGCATGGAAAGCGGATGTTAAACGATGATGATATATATATATATGAGAGAGAGAGAGGCAGAATTGCACATCACAGTAGTGTCCTTCAAGCAGACACGATATGCTCTTACAGAAAACTGTCCTGAGTTTGGAGTTTCTGGTAGTCTGTTAAATGTTGAGGCACTCTTGACATGCTTGTCCATTTCCCCCAAAGGTGAGGAGATAAGGAAGGGCCAAGATGACAACTTGCAATTTACTGTGCTCAAGCAACCCTCTCCACCACAGTAAACTGGTGTCCTAAAAGCGTTCTGCGTATGCTCGAAATCCATTCTGCTCCATCAGACAGTCTTAACATTTCATTCCCTTAACTCCCTCCAGCTCTCCTCTGTCTCTGGCATTACTCCCTTGGCAACAGAATAAACACATGCTCTTCCTTTCTCCTTTGCACTACTACCACTTAACTGTTGCACTCTTGGACCCTTCTATCCCTTATTCTCCACCCCCACCTACACTCATTGTTCTCACCAAATACCTTTCTACACATTCAAATCTATCTCTCTCTCTCTCTCTCTCTCTTCTGCCATTATTCTCAATCCTCCTCTCATCTCCACCCTTATTTACCCGGACGTATCACTCCTTGCACATCTTCCCCCCCCTCTCTCTCATCTTACTCCCTCTCCACATGGATATCCTTTCCAACATGACCTGAGTCAGTCCCTTGCTGTTTTGGCAAAACCCTGGTATAAACATTCTCTCTTTGAAACTTCTTTTTTGCAGGTTGGCCATGACAACTGGGTACGTGGTTTGGTGTTCCACCCTGGTGGCAAATTCATTCTAAGTGCATCTGATGACAAGACTATCAGAACCTGGGATATCAAGAATAAACGCAACCAGAAGACATTAAATGCCCACCAGCATTTTGTTACATCATTAGGTAAGAACGGTGACGCTTCATTTTCATTCAATAACATTTCAATTTTTTTTCCCTTTCTGTCAGAATACCAAGATGTTTGATTTAATATCTTGGATGAATTGTTGCTGAAAGATTTTTTTGTCTTTTGGCTGCTGACATTAGGTTTGAGACAAGATGTTGATCTCTACATTTTTGATCTCCACTGTTTCAATAATTTTGCTCTCTGATTGTCTTCTGGTGTCTTACTTCTGAATGGGTACCAGCATACCAATCTCGATTCCAAACTATTTCTAAACAAAGGATTCTAACTTTTCACAAAGCCAGATTACACTTAGTCTTCTGCTGTTTATGCATCTAGAAGTAAAAATCTCATAACAGTTGGCAACCATTCAAAGTCTTGTCCTTTCATCAACATAAGATATCCCCTAATGTCTCTCTTATCTGTTGTTTTGATTGCTATGTTCTTTGGCCAGATTTAAGTACCCTGTCCTACACGAACATTTAGCTTGCTTTGAAATAACTTTTTGTTTTTGTATCTAATGGTTTCCACACGTTGGTGTATTGTCATGAGCTATAAAACAGAAGTTCCTTGGTGTAAATAAAATGTTCTAACATCCAACAACCAAACAAAATACATGCACAGACATGTTGCCTGCAAAATGTTTCACTTGCTGGACGGCACATCCCTGCTGACCTCCAGATGAAACATCTTGCTAAGTTGGAAGTAAACTTTGAAATATAAAATTCCATGTTATATCTTTAAATGCAACAAGTACCATCTTTGATTTGCAGGCTCCTTTCCTCTGTCGCTAACAATATCTGTGTGTGTGTGTGTGTGTGTGTGTGTTTGTACTTATGTAAAGTTTAGGCATCAAAACAGTTTCACATTAAACTAAAGGGTTACTGAATGCTTTTCCTGGTAGAGGTTATATCATTTTTGCCTCCCCCCCCCCCCCAACAAAAGGCTGACTGTGATTTAGAAGGCTTCAACCTACACAACACCATCATCAGACAGTCTGCCGATGGTGAACAAGTCGGAACTTTGAAGTTATTGTCAGCCTTTTTGTCTTGTAAAAATCTTCGTACACAAGCACACCGCCTCCATCTGTTTTCTCTCCTTATTTCGTTTTTGGAGCAGAATCTTTGCTGGAAATGTCCAAGACTCCTTCCATTTTTCCTGAACTTCAAACTAATACATTTTGTTTGTTGTTCTCTCTCACCTGTCTTTTATATTTTTTTGTATCATTTTGAACCATATTTTCAACTGGATTAACTATCAATTTATTACAACTGTTAGTTTCAGATAGAGTTAATCCTAATAATCCATTTTAATAGATAAGACAGTTTCACCAACTCTTTACAAAGTAACCGTTGAAATGAAATCAATAGTTAATCCACCAATAGACTCTGCTTTTTTTCTATTGAGTCCACTATTGTTTAACCTTGCTCCATATGTTTATATAAATAAAAAGACAAAAGTTTTTTTTCATTTTTTTATTCTCCTTTCTCCTTTTTCTTTTTCCTTTCATTTTCCTCATTTTTTTTGTCTTTTCTCTTTCATTGTTTTGTGTTGATTGTTTCTTATTGTCCTGCTCACCTTGTTTCATCTCTCTCTCTCTTTTTGGGAGGACAATAGCTTTAAAAGATTTATACATATAATAATCTTCTGTCTGTTTCCTTATTATGTAAGAAATCATTATTGCTGTTAGAGGAAATGATTTTTATATGGTTGAGGCGGTGAGCTGGCAGAACCAGGAGTTGGGCAGAAGACTTTCTGCCATTTCTCCCGGCTCCTTATGTCCTGATTTCAAATGCCAACAAGATTGACTTTACTGTTTGTCAAGCCCTACGGTTAATATAATCAACTTTACCCTTCCCCCTAAAATTGCTGGCCTTATAACTTTGGTTTTACAGTTGACACATGGTGCAATGGTGCCCTTTTGAAGGGTCTACAGCATAGATTTTGTTTCTTTCTCTTGATTACCTTATTCACATTCTGTAACCGTTTTCTTACCATATTCATTTCAAGATAAACTGGATTTGTTCCGATCAATTTTGAAATAAACAAAGAATTTAGTAAAGTAACTTTGCCATTGTAAAGTTGGTGTTTGGAATATAAATTTACACGAACTTTTGATGGGACATGTTTATTTAAATCAGTTGAAAACTGGTCCTTTTTATGAGAGAAAAGAGAGAACCAGAGGTGTTATTGGATCGGTTTGTTTCAAAAGGGTTAAGAAAGAACAAATGTTATGATATTCAGTTTCTTCTCAGCTCTAAATCTCTAACTTTGTCATGATTTGATGTGTGTGTGTGTTGATGTAAGTGATGGTAATAGTGTCTTCTATTTGGAGGTAAAAAGGAATAAAAAGCTGAGCAAACAGGAATGTCAGTCATATATCATCGTCATTTAATGTCCGTTGTCCATGCTGGCATCAGTTGGACGGTCTGACAGAAGCTGGTAAAGTTGGGAAGCTGCTGCACCAGTCTGCAGTCTACAGTTTTACATGACACACTGCACAGGCTCTTTTACATGATGCTGCATGGGTGCTTTTACTTGGCAGCACATGGGGCGATTTTACATGGCTCTGCACAGGCGTTTTTACATGGTGCCACACGTGCTTTTCCATGGCTCTGCACAGGCGTTTTTACATGGTGCCACACGTGCTTTTCCATGGCTCTGCACAGGCGTTTTTACATGGTGCCACACGTGCTTTTCCATGGCTCTGCACAGGCGTTTTTACATGGTGCCACACGTGCTTTTCCATGGCTCTGCACAGGCGTTTTTACATGGTGCCACACGTGCTTTTCCATGGCTCTGCACAGGCGTTTTTACATGGTGCCACACGTGCTTTTCCATGACTCTGCACAGGCGTTTTTACATGGTGCCACACGTGCTTTTCCATGGCTCTGCACAGGCGTTTTTACATGGTGCCACACATGCTTTTCCATGGCTCTGCACAGGCGTTTTTACATGGTGCCACACGTGCTTTTCCATGGCTCTGCACAGGCGTTTTTACATGGTGCCACACGTGCTTTTCCATGACTCTGCACAGGCGTTTTTACATGGTGCCACACGTGCTTTTCCATGGCTCTGCACAGGCGTTTTTACATGGTGCCACACATGCTTTTCCATGGCTCTGCACAGGCGTTTTTACATGGTGCCACACGTGCTTTTCCATGGCTCTGCACAGGCGTTTTTACATGGTGCCACACGTGCTTTTCCATGGCTCTGCACAGGCGTTTTTACATGGTGCCACACGT
>NC_043021.1:24681247-24683747 GCF_006345805.1 Octopus sinensis | reverse complement strand
TTCGGTAGAATCAAACTTGTTCAATTTTTCATTTGTGGTTGAATTCATATAAACTAGTTTATTGTAAGAGAGAATTATGGCTTCATTTTGACCCCATATTCTATGATGTGGCTCATGGCAAAGTTATCTCACTTGCTTCACATGCTGACTTTAGCTATTGACTGTGGTCATTCTGGAGCATTGAAGTGTTGAGTCAAATTGATTTCTTTCAAGCCTGGTGTTTAGTCGATCAGTTTTCTTTATTTTTTGCTTAAGTTGACGTTTGGGGAAGTAAACAAACCAACACCAGTTGTCAAACAGTGAAGGACAAAGACAACCGTGTCTATGCAGACACACATTATACACCCACCATGTGATGGGCTTTTTCTATTGTTCTTGTTTATCAGATTCACTTAAAGCATTGTGTAGCCCTGGGCTATAGACAAAGGCACTTAGCCAAAGTGTTAGATAGTGGGACTGAACCTGAAACCAACGTAACCACGGCTCTGTGTGTGTGTGTGTGTGTGTGTATCTATTTAATTCCAAGTTTGTAGGCAGTTATTAAGTGACATGCAAGTTGGCTCTGGTGTTACTTTGTAACTTCTGATTAGAATAAACTTTACAAATGGACAGATCTTAAGGGTCCCTCCTGAAGCATAAATAATTTTGGGTCTGGCTTTCTATTGGACTCCTCTTTCGAAGGAGTTTTTAGTATCCTTGGATTAATTAAAGAGAAAACCTGATCAGAATATTAAGGGATGGTCATTTGATGGATTGTCTTCTGTTTTAGAAAACACTTTCAGGAACAGCAGGCATACATTGTGCATCAACTATAAACTCTTATTCTGTGATGTTGTCATTGGTGGTGGCCATGGTCCTGTAGATATTAATGTTTTTAGCTGCTGGGAAATCCAGACTAGTCTTGTTTGTCATTGGTCACAGTTGGGTTGTCCAAGCATCGTTAGTAAATTAATCTGCAAAGTGGATTAGTTTTGGAGTTAGAAAGTTTTAACAGAAAGTAGATTCAAGAGGTTTAAAAGACCAGTAATGGCTATCATCATCATCATCATCATCATCATGGAAATACTGGAATTTGGGCATAAATTGATTTAACAAAAATTAGATTTCGTTTTCGCAGTTTTGAGTTCAAAATTCTTTTGGAGTTTTAAGCATTCCCTGATGTTTCCATGTCAAACAATCCAGCTAATATAATACCAGTAATATATTGAGTGTTGTTGAATTTGATCAGTCCAGCCTTTTATCAATTTCTTCCTTATTTGGAAGGGAAAAGAAGAGGCTATTACTCCCAAATTGGTTTTAACTCAAAAGTTCCTCAACTTGTCTTGGACAAGGCTACCAACTTTTTTGGTAGATTTTTCAAGAACAATGCCGACTTCAATACAAAACAATCATCTTGTTATTGCAAGTCATTTTACTCTTAAAATCTTCTGAATTCTAAGAAGTAATGATTGGTTTCTAAAATTTATCCAGCTTCTCTCATCTTAATGATTTACAACAACTGGCATTAGTAAAAAAAGAAAGAAAAAGAAAAATAGAAAATTTTTTTCTTTTTTTTTTTGCCGAGACTCTGTACTGCACACATCTAATGTATGTGTGTGTTGTGCAGATTATATCTATGAAAGATCATATATATATGTGTATGTATACACACATATATATCTCCTTTAGAAAACCTTTCTTTCACCCCACTTCTCTCTCTCTCTCTCTCTCTCTCTCTCTCTCTCTATATATATATATATATATATATATATATATATATATATATATGAGAGAGAGAGAAAGAATGTGTGGTTGGCGTTAGGAAAAGGCATCCAGCTGTAGAAACCATGCCCAGACCTACATGGAATCTGGCAAAATCCTCTGGCTTGTCTGTTCTTGCCAGGCCATCCAACCCATGCCAGCATGAAGAAGCGGATGTTAAATGATGATGATGATGATGTGTTTTTCTGTTTATTTGTTGAATGTCTGGTGTCATGTGGATAAGTTTACTGATTACTTTGCCAACGATGGACAGGCAAGACTTTCTGGGATTTTGGTGAATCTTCTAAAGCTTACTACATAACCAAGATAGGCATCTTTCTTCCTCTGTAACTCTCTCTCTCTCTGTCTGTCTCCCTCTCTTTCTCAATAGAGATAGTTTTTCAAACACTGCATGTTAAAAAATGTATTCTAATTGCAGATTTGCAGCTTTCTATGCAGGTATGTAACACTACACTTGTGGGTAAGAATGAGAAGTACCATTCTCAAAGGGTGTGTGTGTGTGTGTGTGTGTGTGTGTGTACTAGATAGACTAAGTACCCCATTCGCACACGGCAGGGTGCAATGCGGTGTTTGAATTTGAAGTACAAAGTATTTCGTTGTTATGGAGGAGAATTGCCCTATTTATTTATTTGCCAGAGTTTGTTTTGCATCTTGGAAAATTCAATAAAATACATACCAAATACTGACTTGAGTTAGTTGACTATTCTGTTGTTACTACGATTATCTGGGGGCAGGGGTG
>NC_043021.1:24651247-24676247 GCF_006345805.1 Octopus sinensis | reverse complement strand
TGCATTTTATCTTTTGTTTGGTGGGGGGAGGGAGGTGGGTTGATGGTATCAGTCCTCACCCCTCAAAATAACTTTGTGCCTTAATCAAAAACCATTATTATTATTATTATTATTATTAATGTAGTGATCCAGCAGCATTATTACTGCACTGGGCCAAATGGTATTTCTTCCAACTCCTTGCATTTTGGGTTTCGCTTCCATCAAGGTCAACTCTACCTTTCATCCTTTTGGGGTCAATAAAGGACCAGTCAAGTAGTGAGGTTAATATAATCGATTATTCCCCCTTCCCACAAAAAATTACCGACCATGTTACGTCATCCTCCTCCTCATCATCATCATCATTTTAACATCCAATTCTCCAATACTTCTAAGGAGTTAGAACAAAATTTACTTGGGTTGTATTCTGTGGAGGTTTGTGTTTTGAATAAGGAATGTTACTTCATGACTTTAGATGAAATAACATCAGGCTTTTTGTACCTGAGTGACATCAACACTCTCACCTTTACCTGAATGTTAGTGTAAAGACACGTGTGCACACACACTATATATATACATATATATATATATATATATTATATATATATATATATATATAAATGGTTACAGGTGTTTCGCTGTATCATGTGAATTGTTGATGTGAATATGGATATTATGCAATTTGGTGCAAACATTATTTGGTAATATTTCTCGAAAGGGTACAAGCAAGCATACATGAATCATGATACTTTTGGTTTTTTTTTTAGTAATATTGCCTTATAATGTTTTTAGACCAACTGAAATATCTCTGTTAATATGGCCATTTCACAGAATGTATCGAAACAGATGTAAAGATGTTATAGAATGTGAAATTAGGTAATAACATCTCTATATTATCTATACACATGTTTATACATCTCTATTGATGTTTGCTCAATCTTTTCTAGTCGACTCACCTGCTTCTGGATAATCTTACTCTGATCAAGGGGCTGAATTTTAAGAATTTGAACTAATCAAGCATTTACCCGACGCTATTGTTGTGTAAGCACTGTCACACACACCGCATAAAGAGGATTATAAATATTTGCTAGACTCTTATAAAATACTGGTCCTTATAGCAAGAAAATTATTTAAAGTTCAATAAAAAAGACAAAGTCCAAAAAAGAATTGGCAAAAATTGGGATCAATCATGGATATGACAGTCGCGCCAACGTAGGCCAACCTAGATATGGGATGCCACGGATTGAACACAAACGATACTCAAAAACTTTGGAGTTGAAAATTCAACTGTTATTTGAAGGGATTATATATATATCATAATAATAATAATAGGGAGTGTGACTCCAAACTTACAGGGAAAAATAAGATTGAGGATTAAATAAAATTTCACAGTATAAATATAGAAAATATGAATTAGAGATAATATTATTTGTTATTTATGTATTGGTTTATGTCTATCACTGTTTGAGTTGCCTCATAGTGGTTTTATCTCTAATTCATATTTTATATATATATATATATCTTTATATATAAAAGTGAAGTTGTGTGAGTGTCTGTCTCCTACGATTTAGATTCCTAACTACTCCCACATTTTGCGGTGCAGTTTAACCAAAACCGGGTATCTTATAGTCGTGATTCATATCGAGCCCTTCTGGGTATTAGCGTGCGTCTACAATGAGTCTACGATTTAAAAAAGAATTTACCATCATTTTTTTCCATTTTAATGCATTTTTTACGCTATCATATAAGGGAAGTAACTCTCTAAAAATGTCTATGACGAGTCAACGATTTAAAAAAAATTTACCATAATTTTTTTCCCATTTTTAATGCACCTTTTTGCTACTTTTTGGCTATAACTCTCTAAAAATGCTTATATAGTTATTTCCCTTACAAACCCGAGCAACGCCGGGCGATACTGCTAGTGTAGATATATATATAAAGCAAGGAAGAAAATGGAGAAGATAATTGACAAACATCAGCTTCCAATCCAATGGGGGATAGACTATCAGATTGAAATAAGATGTAATCTCACAACCTCTGGATATTATCTTGGATTTTACTTTTTACTATTCTTTAGTATTTTTATTATTTTATTTTACTTTTTTACTTGTTTAATCCTTGTCATTATGGACTCTGACGAAGCTTTGGGGTTCAATTTTTGTCCAATTTCTGTTTCATTTTTGTACAATGCTTGTCTAATCTTGGCATGATGTGTCAACTTTGGCACACTGGACCCCCAAAGAAGAAACAGCTGTAAGGGTAGAGTTATATTCACTCATTTATTTATTTATTTATATAATTGTAATCAATCAATAGATCTAGCTGATGTTTGTCAATTAATTATCTTCTCCATTTTCTTCCTTATAAACTCTGGGTAAACTTTTGTTATATAGATACATAGGTATACATCCAGTAGTATATTGGATATTTATTATCCCTTAGATGGTTGTCTAACCTCTAACTCATATACTTAATTATAATACACACACACACACACATATATAGGTAGGTATGTGTATATATAAGTATATATATATATATATGTAGATGCATACAGGTATAGGTAAGTATATATACATAGGTGGATGCATGTAGGTATGCATGCATATATATAGGTATGTGTGGAAGCACATGGCCTACTCGTTTGCACAGCAGACTCATGGTCGAGGGATCGCGGGTTCAAATCCCAGACCGTGCGATGTGTGTGTTTATGAGCGAAACACCTTAGCTCCACGCGGCTCTGGCAGAAGGTAACGGTCAACTTCTGCTGACTCTTTCGCCACAACTTTCTCCCACTTTTTCCTCCTGCATCTAGCAGCTCACCTGCAACAGACCGGCGTCCCAGCCAGCTGGGGAACCTATACGCCAGTGAAACTGGGCAATCGGCCCTTATGAGCCAGGTTTTGACTCGAGGTAGGTATATATACATATATATATAATATAAATGGATGGACTGACATACAGGTAGAGTAAACTTTGAGTTTCCAAATATTTCATTAATCTACATCATTATAATAATAAATGGATTACTTCATTGGAACACTAAAATTAAAAATCCTCTGTATACGAGGGGGTGGGGCTGAAATGTTCCTAGTTTTGGATAAAAGAAAACACAGCAGGATCAGTTAATTATGATTTTATTCAACACATTCCCCTCTCAGATTCACTATCTTATTGCAGTGGTCCTTCAGTTTTTTTAAGCCCTGCAAAAGAATTCGGAAGGTTGGGCCTCCAACCAGGCCTTTTTTTGATACCCTTAAAACCTGGAACTTTTCAGCACCCTGTCGTATAACTTTCAGAGTAAAATTTGAAAGAAGTACAAAGAATTTAAACCATTGTATCTAGTGACTGTGCATTACTTGTTAGAAAAAAAGACTCACAGACAGAACGACTCACTTCAACCAACGGCACAGAATCCTCCTCAGCGCTTTCGGGGCTGTGGTTGAATTTGTTAGCTTTTGTAAAGCAGTTTCCATTTCGCATTCTTCTTTCCAAGTCTGCCTCTTCCACCTTGATAAATCATTAGTGCTGTTTGGTTCGGCCATATTCACATCGGTGTTAACACCATTTATGGAATTACATTGGTTCATGGTTCTATTTTGGCAAAATTCAAGAGCAAGGGTTCAAATTTCAGCTGGGGTCTTGCTACTTAGAGATTTCAAACTGATAACTATTTGAAACTATTGTCTTCCATAGGACAGCAAGGGAATCAGCAAGGGAAAACAATTAAGAAATTTCCCTAAAAAATAAACTTTAGCAATTAAGGTTTCAGTTGCACAACTCCATCAATATACAGGGTGTTCGGTATAAATTTGACGATTTTTTTGAGTCTCTTTTTTTTTTAGAAACAGCTCGACGTATTGGCAAAAAGTCAACGGCGTTGGAGAGCATAAAGGTTAAAGATGTAGTTGAGAAAAAGTCAGCTGACCAGGTAGACTGGAAGCCATCTGAATATTGGAAAAGAGTTACCTGTATCATGGCTGGAGAGAGTTATTACCGGAAGGCCATATGTGTGGCACCAGGACTTGGCTCCTTACCATCCCACCGGAAAGAGTCAGAAGTGGTTGTCAGAGAATGTCTTCGACTTCACCACCAGCCCCTAATTTCTGGCCTCCTAATTCTCCTGATTGAAATCCCATGGATTACTGTATGGGACATGGTTGAGAAAGACACCAACTGCTCTGCCTGTGACACCAAGGTCGGGCTGATGGCCAAGATGTTCCCAAGGACACAGTTAGGAATGCATGTGCCAAGTTCTGGAGGAGCCGTCTTGAGGCCGATGTGGAAGCTGAGGGTGGCAACTCTTATCTCCCGGCCATAATCTTGTGGATATTTTTGGATGGGTTCCTGTGTTTTCTTTTCATTTTATGCAAACTGTCAAATTTAGTCCGAACATTCTGTCTTGTGTAATATATATTTTATACTTTATTTGTTTCAGTAATTAGACTGTGGCCATGCTGGGGCACCATCTTGGAGAGTTTTAGTCGAACGAATCGGGTTTTTTGTTTTGTTTTGAAGCCTGGTACTTATTTTGTCGGTCTGTTATGCGGCGCCGCTAAGTTATGAGGATGTCAACAAACCAACAACTTGTCATCAAGCGGCGACACACAGACAGACACATAAAGGGCTTCTTCCAGTTTCCATCTAACCAAATCCGCTCACAGCGTTTTATATATATATATCAATTAAATATAAGGATAAAATCTATATAAGGTTTTATCAAGTAGCCAGCGTGTAAAACCAATTAAGGTAAAAAATTAATATAATATATACTTCCGGTTTTCGTAGAGTAAAGACGTGTTGCTTTGCTCTGTGATAAAAAAAACAAAAAACTTTGCATAAATCGACGAAATAATCGGCGAAAACTCATAAAAAAGTAGAACTTGCTATCTCATAGTGGTGTACTACGATATTTTGGTTAAAAACCGCAATATATTTCGCTACAAGCCAAATATAAAACACTAAATTTAATTACGCATGCCAGATTCCCCGTCGAAAAAAGCACGTGGTGACATCTTTTAGATTTATTTCCAGTCGACTCTAACAGCAAAAAGAACCGTTTTTCTTTTCTTTTTTTGAAAAAAACCTCTTCGTATAGGGAGAAGATTTTGGGACTTCTACCTCTTATAAGATAAGTACCCCTTTTCATTTATTTATTTTCCCGTAATTCAATGTAAGGGCCTATTCTCTGTTTACATTCTGTAATAATCTTTCGGTTTCTGTTTTAGCTCCGTTACATCTATTTATTTATATATTTATTTGTTACTTTGTTTATATATGTGTATGTGCATATATATGTATATATATATATATATATATATATATATATATATGTGTGTGTGTGTGTGTGTTAGAAGTATAGTCGCAATTAGTTTAGTTTAGAAGAAATTGTAGCTACGGACAGATATATATTCATTTTCTATTTCTTCTTTCTCTCTTTGTCTCTTCACTTCTCTCCCTCACGCCTTTCCTTGTCTCATCATTACTCTCTTCTTCTTTCAGCTCTCAATCTCTCTTTAAATACATAGACACTTTCTTTCTCTATTTCTTCTCTACCCTCTATCGCACTATTAAATTAATATAATTAGATAGATAAATAAATAAAATATCAAAAATGTCCAGAACCTGGAAAAGTAACGAATTGGCGTTGTTTCTGAGAGCCTGGCGATACGCCGACGGAGATAATCCGAACAACATAATTACAGCTGCGCTGAAGAGCAGTGGATATAAAAGAACGATAGCGCAGATAGAGCGAAAAAAGCAGGAGTTTATACGCTCCTATGCACTCATAAGATCTCATATTGGCACGCTTGATGCCATCTTTGACAACGAACAAAGTAAAGATGGCAAGGATGAAGGCGCGGGTGCTGATGAAAGATGTCACCCCCACTTGGTAAACACCCAGGAAGAAGATTCAAGTGAGAAACCTGCCCGGGAAGTAAACCCAAGTGTAAGTGCTCCTACCAGCATCAAAAGCCATGGAGATGAAAGAGCCAAAAAAGAAATAAAAGGAGGAAAAACAAAAAGAACAAAAGAGGAAACAGCCAAAGAAGGAAAAACTAAAACTCAAACAAAACCAAAAGATGAAACAGCCAAGGATAGAAGCAAACCTGACTATCCATGTACCAAAAAGGATAGAAACAGACAGAGCACACGAATATGTAAATTCTACATGAAAGGTGTCTGCTGGCATGGAGATGAAGGTGCAGACTGCCGTTTTGCACATCGAAGACCCTGCCACATAAACTCGAAACAGGTCAGAAACCAACTACCAAAAGGAAAAGGAATGGACCACGCACCACCTGCCCCAAAAGGGAGGTACGCAGATGTGGTGCGCGATACAAACCGCCAGCATGTTATTGAAAGGGCAACTGCTGAACAAGAATCTTTTTTGTGCATGGCACAAAAGATTGTACAGCAGCTAACCTGGCTCCATCAAACTCAAACTCGCAGATGGGATCATCCACAATACACAAGACCGCCACAGCAAATAGACCCAAGGTGGACACCGCCGGCAACAGCATACACCTCACCTCAATGCTCCTACTGAACATCAGAGGGCTGCTAACACACAGTAACATGACAAAAATCCCGTTCTTGAGAGACTTTGTTGCATGTAATCAAGCCTTATGCATAGCACTTACGGAAAGACACCTGAAACCGGACATAGCAGATGCGGAATTACATATACCACAGTATGTTGTACTACGGACCGACAGAAAAGAAAGGAGTCATGGAGGAGTTGCTATGTACATCCGTGGAGACCTCACACCCCAGGTCCTTTTGTCATACTCAAACTCGGTGTGTGACACACTAATTGTACATATAAGGCAACTTGGTGTAGTTGTGTGTGCTACATATCGCCCTCCAGATGCCGCAAGCCATGTAGGCAAGTTTGAAGACTGCCTATAAAAATAGAAGTTCTAGTCACATTAGAACAACACATAAGTGTATCTCTTATGGGAGACTTCAATCTACCCAATGTCAGATGGCCCGAGGGCCTTTCTCTCCCAGGAATGACACGATGTGAACGAGGACAGGCGAGGTCCCTCCTGAACCTCATCAACACCCTGTACATGGAGCAAGTAATACTCCAACCAACCAGGGCAGGTAACATACTGGATCTCTGCTTCACAAATGATATGGATCTCATCCATAATGTGAAAGTGATACCGACACTACTCTCGGATCACAACATGGTAGAGCTGACCATGTACGGGCCAAAGGAAAGCATGGACATGCAGCCTACAAGAAACTCTCAGAATCTTTTCTGCTTGAACTTCCATAAGGCAAACTGGAAACAAATTGAGAAAGAGATCCTCAAACAAAACTGGCCTGAATGTCTCTCCTCGCCAGACATCGACATGAAACTTCAACAATTCATGTCTGTAATGCAAGCCATATGCTACAAATGTGTCCCAGAGAGAAAGGCCACTATACACAAGAACAAAATCCCCAGAGAGAGGAAAATTCTAATGAGACGGCGTACAAAAGTTTCAAATCGCCTAAACAAACAAATTGAAAGCAGTGAAAAGTCCCGCCTGAAAATAAAACTGTTGGAAATTGAAAAATGTCTACAACTCTCCCATGAAAAGGAAAGAGCAGACAAAGAAGCCTGGGCAATAGACAACATAAAATCTAACCCCAGAGCTTTCTTCAGGTATGCCAAAGAGACAGCTACGGTGCACTGTAGGATAGGGCCACTCCTTGAAAAGGATGGCACACTCACAGGAAATCCAATGAGGGTAAGTGAAATACTAAATGAGCAATTCAAGAGTGTTTTCACTCCACCCCTTGGGCATTTCCAAATCAGCAATCCAACTGACTTCTTTACCACTGCAGATATAAAATCAGAGGCAGCGATGATTGATTACATCAATATAAAGGAAGACGATGTAATAAAAGCTATAGATGAAATGAAAACAAACTCAGCTACTGGCCCCGATGGATTCCCGGTAATCCTAAAAGTATGTAAGAGAGTCCTAGCAAGACCACTGCAGTTCCTCTTTCAGAGCTTCCTTGCAACTAGCAAACTTCCAAGAAAACTGAAGGAAGGTAAAATATGCCCTATTGATAAAGGAGGTAGCAGAGCGGAGGCCAAGAACTACAGACCTATCTCTCTGACCTCACACATCAGCAAGGTCATGGAACGAATAGTCAGAAGGAAACTAATCACCTTCCTTGAAGAAAATGACTTGCTGCCTGACACCCAACATGGTTTCCGACCAGGAAGAAGCTGCTTAACTCAGCTCCTACAACACTATGACTGGGTGCTGAAACGACTGCTCAACCACTCAAATGTGGAAGTGATATATCTCGACTTTGCAAAGGCCTTTGATAAAGTCGATCATGGAATGATATGTCACAAACTCCGTGATCTTGGCATAGTTGGAAAATTGGGAGAATGGCGTCATGACTTTCTGAAGGATAGAAGTCAGGTGGTAGTAGCCAATATGCATGTTTGTATATGTGTTCCGCAGGGCACTGTTTTGGGACCACTACTGTTCATAATGGCCCTCTCAGACATGCCCTCAGCACGCAGAGAGCCACGATCACAAGTTATGCAGATGATACAAAAGTTTCACAGGCAATACAGAACCCTGAAGACACTAAGCACCTGCAATGTGAGCTGGACAAAATATACAAGTGGGCTGAAAAGAATAGCATGCAGTTCAATGCTGAAAAGTTTCAAGCTTTATGCTATCAGCATGCAAAACTAAATGCAATACCCAATAAATACACTGGACCTGGAGGGATTGCAATCCCAGAGGCACAATCAGTGCGTGACCTGGGTATTTACATGAGTGATGATGCAACCTTTCATGTACATGTTGCTAAATTGGCAATGAAATGTAGACGGCTGGCCGGATGGATTCTTAGAACCTTTAGAACAAGAGACCAAGAAACCATGATGGTCCTCTGGAGGACACTTGTCCTAAGCCACTTTGACTATTGCTCTCAGCTATGGTCACCATCCAGTGTCAAGTTGATCACAGAACTTGAGGCGATCCAACGAAGCTACACGAAGAAGATAGCCTCTGTGCAGCATATAAGCTACTGGGAAAGACTCAAGAGATTAAAACTCTATTCCTTGGAGCGTAGGCGAGAAAGATATGCCATAATATACATCTGGAAGATCCTGGAAGGACTTGTCCCAAACTTTGGCATCGAGAGTTACACAAATGCCAGAACTGGGCGCCACTGCGTGGTGCCAAGGACTCCAAATTTGCCATCAAGATGTAGGACAAGATACTGTGATAGCCTGGGCTTCAGAGGCCCACAGCTCTTCAATATCCTCCCGAAGAACCTGAGGGACCTGCATGGTGTCCGGTGTCCGGTGTCCCGGATGAACCAACTTCACGGCAGGAGGTGCAGATGAGGGCAGCTGCGTCGAACTCTCTCATGCACCAAATGGCAGTTGCTAAAAAGCATTCGGGAAGTAAAATCATGTAGCAACACCAAATGGCGGTGCCCCAGCATGGCCACAGCTCGTGAGCTGAAACTAGATAAAATAAAAATAAATAAAATAAATAAAGTATATAATTTTTTAACTTTTTAAAATACATTATTACTTTAAGGGATGTTAATAATGTGTGTGTGTATATATATTTCTACATATATATATATGTATGTATATATGTATGTATATATGTATGTATATATAATGTATATATGTGTATATACATATATATATTTCTCTCTTTTTTTTGGTTTCAGTCATTTGACTGCGGCCATGCTGGAGCACCGCCTTTAATCGAGCAACTCGACCCCGGGACTTATTCTTTGTAAGCCCAGTACTTATTCTATCGGTCTCTTTTGCCGAATCGCTAAGTGACGGGGACATAAACACACCAGCATCGGTTGTCAAGCAATGCTAGGGGGACAAACACATCGAGAGATACACAAATGAATTCTTCATAGCTGTTGGAATTGTACATATTTACATGCATTTCTTTGCATAGGTTACATGCATTCCGCTGTCGTTCGAACCCTAACCCTTTTATACTTGCCAATGCCATCACATACATCCTACCTACTCACACGGACGCATCCGTGTTGCGTGGGTGGTAGCAGCAGCCTTCAGCTTCTGTTACCTCCTCTGTATATTTTCTATTAAATATCGGTAATGTCTCATTTCTAAGAACCATTTCACATATTTATCTCTCTGATATCTCTCATGAATGTTTAGACATAATGTCGATGTTAATTCGGCTCAGCATGCCGCCATGTCGATCTCTAAAATGCTGACAGAATATAGACGACGGTTTCTTGTCATTATATTTCCGACAACGTCCATTTAGTCTCTCCGCTAGGCTCCCAGACGTCTCCCCAAAAGTATGTTGCATTCCTGTTCTTACAGCCCCCCGCTCCATGCGCTTTATGCTGTACCCCACAGTTCTGGTCTAACAATTAATACTGGGTTTAAAGGTACATCCTACACAGTCCCTATCAGTACATGTGGTTTTGTCAAAAGGGTACGTCTTACATAATTGAGATCTAATGGACCTCTCTGGTTTTCCAACGGCCTTAGTGTTGAGTTTGGTGTCCTTCAGAGCCTTCCGAAATTCGCTGCTTAACTCCCATTGCAGCATCGCCCCTACAAACAGCATCCCTTGATATTTATCCGTCTCGTATCACGTATTCACTCCGTTTGCTTTATCACAAATTCCCTATAGTCTGTCCCATTGTTTGCCCCGGTATCTCTGGAACCCAGCCTAGAAACCCGCCTTAGAAGAACCGGAACTTCTTAACCACGTGATTTCGCCTTCATTGCACTTTACACATTCATTAAAAATATTTAATCTTTGGGGCTGCCATTGTTGAAACAAATTTTTCATTGAAAGAAAAAGGAATCGTAACGAGAAGTAAACAGAAGCAATGCAATACGTATTTGAAACTTTTCAGAAAGACAGGACAAAAAATACGATATGTATGTATGTATGTATGTATGTATGTATGTATGTATGTATGTATGTATGTATGTGTGTGTATGTATGTATGTATGCATGTATGAATGCATGCATGCATGTATGTATGTACGTATATATATATATATATATATATATATATATATATATATATATATATACACACACACACATATACATATCGGTTCGTTAGGATTATCTCGATCATGGTCACTAGCTCAATGGTTTCCATCAGGTGATTGGTTATTAGAATAATCTGAGGGAATAGTAATAAATGAATTAGTTTATCGATCAATTAGCATTATTCCATTTTACCACTAAAACATTTGGAACAATTCTGAAAAGATAGCTGGTATTTCAGAATTCCAATCCTGGTGGTAACATTAATTGCATATAGCATGCAGTCAATGTTGAGAACAAGATTATAAAAATGGATGACACCAGTTCAGTGCGTGCAACATTTGTTTCAGCAGCAGGCTAGTTTGTCGATTATGCGTATATTACATAATTTGAAATGCCTGCCATGCCTTTATGCAACTAAACTGCCGCGGTAGCAGGAATAGATTGCGATCGATCTCTTTACCTCGGCAGTTCAAGTTGTGTGAAGACGTGTGATGTAATACTCCTATAATCAATAAAATACTGTGCTACCGAAACATATGTGACACGGATTGAACCGCTGTTATTCATTCTTATTAATTTGTTGTAGATATGTATGTATGTACACAAACATACATATATACATAAACACATACTCGCACATACATATACTCATACAGTTTGCTGCAAAACACCCGTACATTAGCTACATAGAGATACTGTTACCAGCTGCGTAACTTCACTAGCACCAAATCAATAGTTTACCATATTTTACACAGCCAGTGCTGTGGCGCTAGTGAAGTTAGGCTGATGATAACGGTATCTTTATAAAACTAGTGTGGCAGATGTTTTTGTCACAACCTGCAGATATCTATTACCTTTCAAGCATTCGGTTAGTCAGAGGGCGAGCACGTGAAAGTAACCTACGTTTTTTACTGGCTTTCTTCTCTCCTTTCTTATTTCCTTCCTCTCTTCCTTGTCTTTCCCTTGGACTTTCCCCTAGTATACGATGAAAGACTATGTCCGAAACGTTACACTTTTATTCTATAACACTTTTTCTTTGAGCATCACCCTAATAATATTCGAACTTTCGTTGTTTTTTTCCATTTGGTCTCTGTCTGTTTGTCTGTCTGTCTGACTGACTGACTGCCCATGTGTGTATGTTCATACATACATACACACACACACAATATATATATATATATATATATATATATATATATATATATATATATATATTTCTTTACTAAACACAGAGGGGACAAACAAGGACAGACAAACAGATTAAACCGATTACATCGACCCCAGTTCGTAACTGGTACTTAATTTATCGACCCCGAAAGGATGAAAGGCAAAGTTGAACTCGGAACGTAACGACAGACGAAATACAGCTACGCATTTCGCCCGGCGTGCTAACGATTCTGCCAGATGCGCATACACGTACGTACATATATACATATACAAACATGCATATAATGCTTATAAAAAATTATTTGTGAGAAATGTGAACTGAATGCATTGAATATGAAACTGGACGCTAATGTGCTTGGACTTGTTGACGGTTGCGTTTTAGAGTCACATGAATGATGATGATGACGACGACATTGATTACGATGATAATGATGTATCACGAACGTGTATTTTGTGGTGGTGGTCTTATGTGGATTACAGTATTGTGCTGTTGTCGTTGGCCGTTGTTGGCGTTGTGGTGTATGCCGGATGTGTGTGCGTGATGAGATACGGATTTGCGTGTTGAGAGAAGGAAACAAAACAAGGTTTCGTTTGAAAATTAATCTAAATAAATTTGGAAATAAACATAAAGAGAAAATAATTGGGTCAATACTCGCATTGTTAATAAGAGAATTGCTGTTGTTATTGCCATATGCAACACCAGTGCCACCTGCACCGCCATCGTCTTCATAGTCGTCATATATATATATTTCTTTACTGCCCACAAGGGGCTAAACACAGAGGGGACAAACAAGGACAGACATAGGTATTAAGTCGATTACATCGACCCCAGTGCGTAACTGGTACTTCATTTATCGACCCCGAAAGGATGAAAGGCAAAGTCGACCTCGGCGGAATTTGAACTCAAAACATAGCGACGGGCGAAATACCGCGAAGCACTTTGCCCGGCGTGCTAACGTCTCTGCCAGCTCGCCTTTTATATATATATATAATATATATATATATATATATATATATATATATATATATATATATATATATATATATATATATGTATATATGTATGTATATGTATGTATGTATGTATGTATGTATGTATGTATGTATGTATGTATGTATGTGTGTGTGTGTGTGTGTGTGTGTGTGTGTGTGTGTGTGTGTGTGTGTGTGTGTGTATACCAGCGGGCCTCATGGCCTTCGGCCTGGGTCTGAACGCTGCTTCTCCTTCCCCGTTTCAGACCCTGGTATCTCCCGGGATGTCTGCAACCGTATGGCTTTCGTCACTCCTAACAGGGATAGTTCCAAGATAGGTGATGGGGGGGGGGGGCAACGATGGCATTGTTCACTGTTGGAACTTGGTTTAGAACTGTGCCATTTCTCTTGGGAAAAAATAGTGGCTATGAAGTGATTTGATGCTCCTCAAAACAGGGGAACCCTCGAACCAGGTTGCCACAACTGGATGTAGTTTAAAGTCGTACCAGACATACATACATACATAGATACATACATACATACATACAAGCATGCATCCATATATACATTCTCACACACGCACGCAAATATACATATTATACACAGGGTATGGACGGTATTTGAGGACATATTTTTGATTAAAAATAAACCTTAATAACAGAAAAAACTGATATAGCATAAATTATCAAGTTGATTATTTCATTCAATAAAACCACGATAAGCATCAATAACTGCCTCGTCGCGGGGTCGAAATCGTTTATAAGCTCGGATTAAGTGGTTCATATCAGACATGACTCGAACTATGGCGGCTTTCAAAGAATCTTTGGTGCTATGGGGGTGTTCATTGACGTTTTTCTTAACGATGCTTCATACATAATAGTCCAGTGAATTGAGATCTGGAGGAATTAGGAGGCCAAATGTTGTGGGTGATGTGATCTTGCAAATTGTCGGCCATCTGTTCTTGTGTCGTTTGAGCCTTGTGTGACGATGCAGAATCTGGTTGAAAGATATAAGGCCTCCCATTGAATGCATTGTTGATCCAAGGCTTAACAACTTTATCCAGAACTTCAATATACGCAGCAATTCATCCTAAGGCTTTGTGGAAAAAAAGTGAGGAGGCATCACACGTCCTTCATTGCTAACAACACCCAAACCCACGACACTTGCAAAAAGTTTTGTGTGCATTACTCTTGGAATCTCAGAAGGGTCTGCACATAGCTATCTGTTATTTCCTCTGTTAGTTTTCTGGTCTTGTTCAAAGTTTTTCTCATCTGAGAAAAACCAAATCACACCATCTTTTGATGGATTTTTAAGTTTGTTCAAAAGTCTTTTGGATCTGATTAAACGGTTTTCTTTTGTTTTCTTCTGCCATGGATTGACCTCTCCTCACAACCTAAGATTTATAGAATCTGATGTCTTCAAGCACAACATTTCTGATTGTTTTTTTTTCTGATACACGAAATTTATTTGCAATTGACCTCATTGACTTTCCTGGATTGTCTTCAATCCATCCACCCATCTACATTCACACACACACACACACACACACACACATTGTCAGTTCACATTGTCAGTGATGTCAGTTCACTTCTGTCATTAATGCCGAGTGGAAAGGCATGAACGCCATAATTTCCCATTTCTACTCTCGTGTTTCATTTCCAATATGCCTTTATGACAATGTCGATGATGTTGAGACGACGACGACGACATTGAAGATGATGACGATGATGACGATGGTGGGGATGATTAGAAAGAGAAAGACGATGACAGCAATGTTCCTCATAATCACGTCACGTGTAACCCCCCCGCCATCCAGTGGCGCCGTGTTGCGGCCGCCACCGCCACCGCCGCCGCATTTACGACAATTTGTCTCTTCGTGTTTTTCCGGTCAAGTGTTTGCATTAAGTTGATTAAAACAGATCTAAAGAGCAGCGACAGAAGCTACAACTTACTGTCTCAACACAAAACAACAAACGCCATTATTCACAAAACGCCATTATTGTCCGCCGTACAAGAAAACTTAACGAATCAATAGAAATACACTTCTTTCTTCTCCATCAATAGCCACCCGATTCTATCTGTCTGTCTGTCTCTCTACCACCCCACTTACCTACCCGTGTCTTTCTTTCTCCTCCTTCCCTCTCTCAATCTCTTTATCTTTCTTTCTCTATCGGCCGCCCCCACACCACCATCACGAGATTTTTTAATCTTTAGATAATTATTTCATATACTTGCTTTTTTAAAATTTTTTGTTTACTTATCTACGCTTTCTTTCTTTCTTCCTTTCTTTCTTTCTTTTTTTCTTGCTTGTTTTCTTCCTTCTTTCCTTTCTTTCTTTCTTTTTTTCTTGCTTGTTTTCTTCCTTCTTTTCTTTCTTTCTTTCTTTCTTCTTTCTTCTTTCTTTCTTTCTTTCTTTCTTTCTTTCTTTCTTTTCTTTCTTATCCAATCAAAAAGAAGCTCCTGCAGGAAGCTGTTATATATTTATTGCTATTTATCGATGTGTCTCACTTTCCAAACTTCTCCAGCATCCTGTCGCTCGTCTATCTTCATCTCTTCGTTTCTTTCAATATATTTTCATTCTTACACCATTCCTTTCCAACTGAGTCTCTTCCTATCAATATGGCCGACCGAACGTCGCTGTTTCCGCCGTCACCAACATTATCATTTCTATTGCTGGCATTAACATTGTCGATACAGTCTACTCTCTGTTCAGGAAGCAAATTGTCCCCAGAGATCCGATTAAAAAAAGAACTAATGAAGGATTACGACAGTGAGATCAGACCCATCTATAATTCAACTGATCATATTCAATTGTTTGTGACTTTTTATCTCGACTATATCGTCAGTATAGACGAGAAAAATGAAATCTTCTCTTTAAAAGGTTCGATTTTCCAGCAGTGGACAGACGAAATTTTGACGTGGGATCCTTCAAAACACGAAGGAATTAAACATCTTGTTCTGAAATCTACTTCCATCTGGACGCCGCCACTGATGGTCATCAACGCCGTTAATGCTTTCACAATGGTATCACAGCTGTTACGAATCGACTATACCGGAAATACCTACATGAAAAGTACGGACGTCTACACGACTCATTGTCGCATCAAAGTATCTCACTTTCCGTTCGATACACAAGTCTGTGAAATAGTCTTCTCCACTCTGGCCGACATAGAAAACAGAGTGTGCATCAACGTACACCCTGATAACGCATACAATATGTCTCACTTTAGCATTCATGATGGTTGGCGTCTGCTGAAGGTTGAAGCGAAAATGAACGAAAAAGTCTCCAGCGACGTTTGCGCCAGTAAAATCTATTTCTTTTTCACTATCCAACGTAATTATCTTTATTACATGCTCGTTGTTATATCGCCATTGCTTCTCATGTATTTCTGTACAACACTCGTCTTTTTGATACCAGTTGACTCTGGCGAAAAAATATCCTTCTCCAATGTTCTTATTCTTTCTTTCGCTGTTTTCATGAACAGTTTCAGCAGCATACTACCGCACAGCGCCGGCCAGGTTTCAATTCTGGCCGTCTTTGTCATTCTTTATGTAATCCAATGCATTCTGACTTTCATGCTCTCCTGTTTCATCACTCGGGTCAGACACTGCCACAGAAACCCGTTTACTTTCCCATTCGGTTTGGGTGGCTTCTTGCAGCGAATTCACTCTTCCAACAACGAGAAAAACAAGCGAGCAACTTTGGTTTCATTTGTTAACATGACCCGCAGTTTATTTTTACCCCTGCTTAAAAACACGGGGAAATCTGACGTTCCGGAAATCGTAGCCGGAGTCCATGAATCTAACATCAATGACAAACCCAGAATCACCGATAGTCTTGAGATCAGGCGCCAACTTTGCGATATTTTGGATTACTACCTTTTCTATGTCAGTTGTGTGATTGTCTTTCTGGAAATTCTGATTACATTTTGTTTCTTTACGGTGATGTCGGAGACTTTCTGACTATCGAACAGTCAGCAATATACAAAACATTTAGAGGACTCGGAAGGGACAATGTTTCAACTGTTTTCAAACTAGACACAAAGATCTGGGAAAGAAATACAAAAAAGCATCCATTGCACGTATATTTAAAACTGGTTGTGAAACTCTTTCTAGCACAATGAGAATAACAGCTTGTTAAGGTGACCACACAGTAGAGACTTTGGAAATCTCTCGATGAATAATGGATCGATTGTTTAGGCGCAGCTGTTGGTGGCAGTATTTGGCGTAGATTACTGGATCTAGCATTTCTATGAAACGGTATAAACACGCGAAACTTATCTTTTGTGTATGTTCTGAGAAAGATAAAGTGTGTGTGTGTATGTATGTGTGTGTGTCTATGGTTGTGTTTGCGTGAGTGGTTGCTTATGTCAGATCAGCATAAATAAGTATATATATATAAGTGGTTTTTAGAGCCATTTGGCATCTATTTATAGCGTGTCGGTGTGGTCAGCCCGCACCTTTTAATATAATTATATATTTAGTATAAAATGTTACCTATAAAGTTTTTATTTCAGGCTGTCCACTTGATAAAATCATTAAAGGGATTATATTCTTAACCCTATATGAAGAATATATATATCCGTGTGTGTGTGTGTGTGTGTAGCGCCCACGCGTGCTATACAAACAATAGGTTGAGCATGACACGAACTGTGTGATGACGGCTGATAAGCCGAGACTCCGAAGTCACTATCAATCGCTTCTCAGTAAAAAAAATTATTTATACTCTACCAAAAAGTGTTGAATGATTTTTCGGTTTAATGTTAAATCGCTTGTTATAAATTCATATATAAACAAACATTAATATATGTGTGTGTATGTATATATGCTTGTATGCACACCCCCCCCCCCCCACACACACACACACACACATTATTTACGTCATAAGAACTTAGAATCTTCAAGAAATATGAAATAAATCGTTTTTCGAGTTGGAACTCGAAGTAGAGCTATATTCTATTATCTGCTTCGAGTCCCACTGTTAAGAAAAATTATTTCATATTCTCTCGAAGTTTCTAAATTCTTATGATGTAAACACTTCTAAACAATTCTAACTGGTAAGATCAAAGCGAATGGAGGAAATCCAATGCGTCGGGTTGTTTTGGTATAATGGTAGAACGTCTGTCATGTTCACGGAAGATGTGGGTTCATTTTTCCCATCCAAGAGATTTTTTAACGCAACATTTTACAAGTTGCTACTCATAGCTTTATCTGCTTCAAGTCATGCTGTTAAAAAAAATATTTATACATACACACATACATGCATACATACATACTTACATACATACATACACACACATGCATACATACATACTTACATACATACATACACACACCCATACATACATACACATACACACACACACCCATCCATCCATCCATCCATCCATCCATCCATACATACATACATACACACCCACCCATACATACATACAAACATACATACATACACACACACACACCCATACATACATACATATTTATATATATATAGATACACTCATACATTATTCTTTAAGAATAGTGTTGACTGTAACTTCGAAGCCACACTCGATACTATTCTTGTTAAAGAATAATAAATTTGTATTCTCCAAAAGTATGGAGTGCCATAAATGGCTTACGGGGCAAAAGACAGTTACGTGGAGTTCTCAGCAAAATATACATTGCAAATGTGAACTGACAATTCCATTATTTGGGCATGTCCCTTAATAATGTTTCATCGAAATAGCCCCAGAATATCGTTGCTACATGTTATTGTGGATAACATGTTGCTGGATGAGTTCATAGAAAATAATTTTTCAACCTGTAACATTTGAAAAAGTTGGGCGTGAGCCGTGTCTCTGACAATGAAGGTTTTTCTTTTCACTGCTGTTCCATTTCGTTGGAATTTCAAATGCTTGGTGGAACGAGGGAAGAGGCCGTTCTAGAGTTGCGGCTTTGCAATCATCCGCCGTTCTGTCCTTTTGGTATAATTCCAATGTTGTGAGTGTTTTGGGTTGTATCAAATGTTTTTAGAAGAGAACAGCCGTGTCTCCTGGTGCCGCGTGCTCCTGGTGCCGCGTGTCACTGAGAGTGAGTAACTGTGAGTCTCTTTATTTATATATATTTTTCTTTCTTTTTTAAAACGCTTTCTACTGTTTATTTTTCTAAATTGCGTTCTTTTCCAGTTAATTAAACATCGAAGTTCATCAATATGAACTGACTTAATGTTGGATGAAATAAATCAAATAGGAATATATTTATATAATAAATATGTAATTGTGCAGAAAAATAATTTTGATTGAAAATGTCGAGTAAAATATTCACTGAAAATATTGCTTGAACTGAATTTGGTTGTGAAACTTTCCTTATGTATTCAGTAAATATTCTTATTAAATGTTTCTCTGTGACACCCATATTCTTTTTTTGTTGTGTTATGTTTAACATGTATTATTTCAACAATATTTATTTATCTCTTCAACAATATTTCTTAATAACAATAAACACTTTTAATATACAACTCGTTGCAGTCATGTTATTATGTGTTAATCAAAAAATAATGAAATTGTCAAAAGTTTAAGAGACAATCGTCGCTTTCAACAGGAATAATCTCTTAGAGAGAGAAATTGAGAGATGAAAATACTCTGAATCTGAGAGACGTGATCGGCAGACGGCGAAAAGTCCCTATTCACAGTTGACCGGCGCAGTTTTTATAAATTCGCCAAAACATTCTAGAATGTTCCATGAAGTTTTTAAGCGCGTAAACTAAAGTTTTCTGTTTGCTGTTATTGCCTTTCAAAAAACTAACGTCAATCATGATTGGCTGGAAAAAATGTTCGTAGGTTTTATAATTAGAGTTTAGGGATTTAGATACGGGATCTTTTCGGTTTGAACGGCAGTTTTTAACATAATTTCTAGGTAATTAAAAAAATTTTAAATTTCGTATACTGGTAGAATGTGTTTATAAAACATCTTTTTCTCTTGGCTTTATTGAGAAAATTCTATAGTTTGTAAGATATTTGTTTGTTTGTTTTCTTCAATTTCTGCAATTTCAACCAATCACTGATGTCCATTGAGTTAAAAAACATTCTGTGCCGTATGAATATGTCCCTCATTTAAGAAACAGATTGGGTTTATTTACATTTGTGAAGAAAAAAAAGATACCCTTCCCCCAACCCTAACCCTAACCCTAACTAACCCTAACCCTAAAACAGATTGAAATGCAATAGATCGATACTAGGGTCAAAATTATGGGTGACAATTTCATATGACACCGCTAGAAAAAACTGCCGTTCAAACCGAAAAGATCCTAGATACGATATCACTGGTTAATTCTAACAATTATAGTAATTTTATTTGTTTGCCAGCAGTTTTGACTTCCGTACTAAAACATTCCAAACTTATTATAATATAATTTATTATAATATGGCTCAGCGAGGGAGCCCCTGCGTTGTCGATTAACCAAATCTCCCTTAAATCATAATATATCCTTAAAAACAAAAAAAGGATATGTTGGTTAATGTAGTCCAGGGTACACAAAACACCGTCAGCATAAACAACTTAAATACTTTTGATCAAAGCATGTTCAATCAGAGTCTGTTCATTTTAGTATTTTCAACACTTCTCGACATTCTGTAAAGAGTGGGACGAGAGCGGGAAGTTGTGGAGATTAGAGAAGAGAGAGGAAATAGAAGAAATTGGCGAGTTGTGAGGGAGGTTTCGCACTCGATTCTTCGTCGTTTTTCTTTCGGATCCTCAGAAAGCGTTGCTCAGATTCCTCTGATAAGGGTATCATAGTCTTGATTGAGTAAAATTATTGTGGTGGTCACATTTGGTTTTATCACATACCTTCTCTGTTGCATAATATGTAATTGCTTTATGATTAACATGTTGACGAATTAAGAACGGAAAGCATTATAATTAACAATGTTTATTAGTAACGGTTTCTGATTTAATGCCACGGTCAAGAGTTTTGAGGGGAGGGGTTAGTCGATACCTTCGACACCAATACTTTGTTTTATCGAACACGGTAGGACGGAAGGCAAAGTTAATCTCAGTTCGATTGGAACTCAGAACATAAGAATAAACTGAAAAAAAAAAATACTGACTTTATTAATTTCTGATTATTATTAATTGTAAACATTAATCAACGTACAATTTGTTGTGTGTATATTATGTGGGAATCAGGAAACGATGAAATTGCCGAAGGAACAAAAATGAAAGATTTCAAGTAAATGAAAGACGAAGCATCTCGTATGTATGTATGTATGTATGTATGTATGTATGTATGTGTGTATGTATGTATGTATGTGTGTGTGTGTGTCTGTATGTATGTATGTATGTTGTATGTATGTATGTGTGTGTGTATGTATGTATGTAGTTATGTGTGTATGTATGTATGTATGTATGTATGTATGTAGGTATGTATGTATGTATGTAGTGTGTATGTAGTATGTATGTATGTATGTATGTTGTGTGTGTATGTATGTATGTATGTATGTATGTATGTATGTATGTATGTGGTGTATGTATGTATGGATGTATGTGTGTATGTATGTATGTATGTATGTATGTATGTATGTATGTATGTGGTGTGTGTGTTGTATGTATGTATGTATGTATGTATGTGGTGTAGTATGTATGTATGTATGTGTGTTTGTATGATGTGTGTGTGTGTGTGTCTTGTATGTATGTATGTATGGATGTATGTATGTATGTATGTATGTAGTATGTAGGTGTGTGTTATGTATGTAATGTATGTACTGTATGTATGTAGTATGTATGTATATATGTATGTACGTACGTGTGTGTGTATGTATGTGTGTATGTATATGTGTAGTATGTACGTATGTATGTGTATGTGTATATACGTATGTGTGTGTGTGTATGTATGTATGTATGTGTGTATGTATGTACGTGTGTGTGTGTGTATGTAGTGTGTGTGTGTATGTATGTATGTATGTATGTATGTATGTATGTATGTATGTATGTATGCATGTATGTGTGTGTGCAGATTGTATGTTTTGTTTTATGTATGTATTCTCATAATAAGCTGCATACCTAGACTGCTCATATATGTGCAGATTTGTATGTTTTGTTTTATGTATGTATTCTCATAATATAGCTGCATACCTAGACCTGCTCATATATATTTAGATGATAAACTTCTGGAAAGTTTTACAGATTTTTACAGTTCCAGTGATAGATTGGATCTGTAGTCTCTGAATTAGCTTTCTCCTTTCTGGTTTTCAAAAGCCTAATTTCTCAAGACTGGTAGTTAGGCAGTCTGTTACATATCTCAGTGCCCCAGTAATTACAGGTATAAACCTGTATTTGTAATCTGGACAGAGTAACTGCACATTTCTCAATAGTTCAGCACAGGTATGTATGTTTCTTCTATTTTTTAATTATTATAAATCTTCCACTGAGGAGGGAATCGTTTTCCTATAAAGATACAAGGCTCCATTTTTGGGATGTAGTTAACATAGATAAATTCACATTTGGAACTTGAGAAAAGTCTTGCATATTTTTACTGTTCCACTCACAGATTGCACTTGTAATGTACGGATTAGACAGTCAATTTCTCTTACTGAAAATCCCAGTTTATCCAGATTCTCCTTTAAGCATTTACTAACAAAACCCAGTGCTCCAATTATTATTGGTATGAATATGAATTCATAGTCTGAATAGAGAAGCTGGAAGTTTCGAAGCCGCTGTCCATAGATATCCTCTTTTTCTTTGATTTTCAAAGAGATATTTCTATCAGCAGAGCAGCTGACCTCTAACATGGTACATACCTTTCCTCCTCTGTCCCAAACAACAATATCAGGCCTGTTATGCTTACATTTCGCAGAAGATTTGATGGGAATATTCCACCAGTATTCTTTGAGTTTGTGTTTATGAATGTGGAGTTTTCTGCAATTCAGGACAATCTTTTTTGCGGATGGCATTGTAAATTGTTTTAGCAACAACATCGTGCCGCACAGGGAGGTTGTACCGAGACGACATTTTAGGACAGCTGCTACTCGCATGCATGATAACTTCCACATAAACATGACATAGCCTACACATGCCAGTGCACCTTGTGATTACAAGAGCACCACTGTCTCTCTTGTTCATCAGGTACTTTGTGGCAATATCCTGTTTCTGCATTGCAAACACATCGCCCTCAAAGTGTGATATGATGTAGTGGTCTTGTATCCATTTCTTCCTCAAGCTTCCGGGCAGCATATCCACACACAGTCTTTTTATTGTCTGCTGAGTGCTTTCCATTCAGATCTTCTCTGAGGTAAGAGAGCCCAGCTTTTCTGGGGCTGTATAGGAGATCATCAAGAAGGGAGTGCTTCCGGAGGAGCTCACTGCCAACTCTTACAATGTTGCACACTTCACTTTTCAGAACTGCATTTATATATTTACTTTTGTTGCTGGTGCGAAATCCAGCCTATACAATCATGTTTCCACACCCGTGCCTAATAATTTTATATATTAGCTATTCTATCTCCCTACATTAATTAATAAAGAAGTTAATTAAACTAACTTTGATCACTCAAAAACGGTAACTTATAGAAGTTTCAAGGGACATAACTTCTCTACCTTACAACACAGTGATCTCCCTTTAAGCTTGTAACTGGTCGTATAAAAACAGGATTTCGACATGAGACAAGAAAAAATGAGAGACAAAAGTGATGCGGGTTGATTTGGAGTGAAATAAAAGTGAACTAGGAGCACACCATACACTTACAGAGGTATTCACAACTTTATCTATATATATCTATCATCTATCTATCTATCTATCTATCTATCTATCTATCTATCTATCTATCTATCTATCTATCTATCTATCTATCTATCTATCTATCTATCTATCTATCTATCTATCAACAAAAGCATTCTATAGGGGATTAGTGGAGGGGAGGTACGACGACGAGCTCGGGGCGAACCTGGACGTCGACGAGGAGTACCTGACCCGCCTGTTCGGGACGACTTTCGGGCCAGGGCCCATGGACAACTTCCAGAGATCTCTGGCCTGGCAGTGCTACCGAGAAGCGCTACCCGTTCGGGATAAGCTCTACAGACACGGCACGAGAAACACGGGGCCGGCCTGCCCGAGATGCGGTCAGAGCGACGAAACCGTTCTGCACGCACTCGTGCAGTGTCCAACAATTTCCCACCTGTGGGCTTATGTCGAACGACTGCTGTCACGTGTGGGACATGTCGGTTTATCAGCCGAGTCTATCGTCAATATTGTCACACCTCCTTCCTTCAAACGGGAAGGAAGAGCTATTTTCATCATCCTTGTGGCTATGGCGAAAGAATGTATCTGGTGGACGCGTCTGAAAGTATTGGAGACAAACACTTTCCTCTCTGGTCAATCTCTCATCAACTTCTTCAAGTACCACTTGAAAAGGAAAGTGAGAGTAGAGAGGCAAGTTTTGTCTAGTTTTGTCTAGCGAATGTTTTAAAAAAAGATGGGTGAATGTAGCAAGGATGGCACGTATGAATGACGAAGCCACCTTGAGCATAATCCTATGAACCCAGAAATTGAAAACAGAGGGTTACCCACTTGCAAACAAATGTGGTAACATATAACAATATTGACCAAGGTTACCGTGGTCTTTTTCGTAGGCTTTTCTTCCCACGGATAAACCTTACTTGCTTTCCCCTTTACATCATATATCATAACACTGTGATACACGATCCCTATTGATCGTTTTTTTCCCTCTTCCCCTTTTTTTCCCCTTTTTTCTTTTTTCATTTCTCTTTTCTTTTGTTCCTTTTCCTTTTCTTCTTTTTTTAATTTTTATTTTTTTATTTTTATTTTATTTTTTTTGTTCTTTTCTTCCCTTTTACGAACC
>NC_043021.1:24643747-24648747 GCF_006345805.1 Octopus sinensis | reverse complement strand
CTATATACGAGGTTAAAAATGAAAAATATTTTCATTACCGTGGCAAACAATGGATACTTAATTGAATACCAGTATTAAATGTTTGAACTGCTGTGGGGCTTTACTAGGGCTTTTTATAAGCGTCACTTAAACCTGTACATTAATCTCCAATAAAACATTTTATACATTACTTGCCCATAAAATGCCTCGTAGATCTTATTCAGCTATGTTTAAACTTGAAGTTATATCATATGCTGAAGAGCATGGTAATAGGGCCGCCTGAAGAAAATTTGATGTTGACGAAAGCAATGTCAGGTTATGGAGAAGAAATAAAGATGAAATTAAACAGATGCCAAAGATAAAGAAGGCAAGAAGGCAATAATAAAGGACGTTACCGTATACATTTTAACAAACCAAGGACGTTAAATAGACCTCCTTGACTCAAGTTAGAGAAGGGGTGCGTATTATACACAAGGTTTAGGTTTTTCAGAGGTACAGCCGCCTAAAAATCCCCTGCGTGTTATACACAAGGGCGGACTATACTCGAGGATTTACGGTACTATCAATTTTTTTTTTTGCGTAGGCAAAACAAGGGAAATAACTGTAGAAATGGTCTCCTTCTAAGAGTTATTCCCCTTTCCTAATACTCGATTCGGGTGTTTGTTTATTTATTTATTCTTTCCTTCCAATGCTTTCCGGCATCGATCTGCCTTCAAGTGTTTGTGTCGATCATTTCGATTCAATATTCATTTTATCGGTCCCTAATTCTCAATCCACAAAGTTACGCGACCTCGAGAAATTTTAGGCCAGTGCAAACGTTAACACGCAGCCCCCGGGGACACATACATACATACATACATACATACATACATACATACATACATCATACATACATACATACTACATACATACATATACATACATACATACATACATACATACATCACACACATACATACATACCATACATACATACATAATACATACATACATACATACATACAACATACATACACACACATACATACATACACATACATACATACAATACATACATACATACATACATACATACACATACATACATACATACATATACATACATACACACACATACATACATACATACCTACATACATACATACATACATCATACATACATACATACCTACATACATACATACATACATACATACATACCATACATACATACATACTACATACATACATACATCACACACATACATACATACATACATACATACATACATATATACATACATACATACATACAAACATATAAACATACATACATACATACATACATACATACATACATACATACATACATACATATATATACATACATACATATACGTGCATAGAGTGTTGTTGGTGGGGGCGAGTGCCTGAGTAACACCCCACAGCTTCACCGGAGCCTTGAATATGAAGTGCACTTCATCTCATAACAGAAACAGCTGGAAGCCAGTGGAAGGTTTAAGATTATCGCCTATTCCTTTATCCTCTCATCTTATTACTGCTCTGTACTTAACTAACAGAAGCGCACCTGTATTGCGTTCTACACCAGGTTATTAGTCTCATAATAACCGAAATGTTTGCGTTTGTTCACCATCACCGCTTGACAATCGGTGCTGGTTTGTTTACGTTCCTGTGACGTAACAGTTCGGCAAAAGAGTCGGACAGAATAAATACCAGGCTTAAAAAAATAAGCAATGGTATCGATTTGGTCCATGTAATGCCGAAGCCCAATGAGAAACAAGTAAAAGATTAAATCGCTTTCTCTCATCTCCCCCCTCTCTCTCTCTATATATATATGTAATGTTCATATATGTATATATATATGTATACATATGTATATCTTTATATATATAAAACTGAGAATGTGTGTCTGTCTGTCTGTCTGTGTGTTTCCCTAAAACTTGAGAACTACACAACCAATTTCATTCAAATTTTACACATGACTTACTTAGGATCCATGTAGTTTCATGGAAAAAAAAATGTTCAACTTCTTGCCTAGAGCGAGCCCATAGCAATATCATATCTTCTCCACTATTTCAGTATTACGTGTTAAAAGTGAAACAAAATCATTTCTCTATTTTATGTCAGATACTTTCACTTTAACAATAAAAATAATAATAACAATTGAATTATATATAGTAAGTAATAATTAAAATCAAATTAAAGTATAATATAATCGTAACATAACAAGAGTAAAAATAGCAATTGGTATAAAATTGCATCAATGATTTGAACTTGAATAAGTGGTTTCACATGAATGGGAATAAATTAAAGATAAAATTAGCGTGCAGAAATGGAATAGTCCAGATGGATAATAAAAAATTAAATTAAAGAAAAGACTATTGTCAATAAAGTATACAATGTAGAGAAAAAAGAAGATTTGAACACATGGAGGAAAGCACCATCGAAAAGTGTCTTGGTGCGACTACGTAAGGTATCTAATCAAAGGCGGTAAATTCGCCACAATAGAAGCAAGTTTCGAGTCAACGGAGCGTGCAAGGGTGTACTCGACTCGAACTTGCAAAGTGGAGATATTTTATTTTTACCTTTATATCTGGGACGTAGGACATCCCGGAAAAAAATTTTAAATGCCCCCCCCCCCTGAAGTAGAGGTAGGCAGGATTGTAGCCACACTTCTATACAAGAGGGAGGACAAGATACAATTGATCGAAATTACAAGAGACGGGCTAACAATTCAGTATTGTTATCACTAGCGATATCAAGATATAACTTTGTATTTTGTATTTTATGTGTAGATGTACATATATAGATGCACATGTAATATGTACACATATATATACACATATATACATGCACTAGCACTATGACCCGGCAACGACGGGTTTTAATGCTAGTATATATATATATATATATATATTATATATATATATATATATATATATATATATCGGGGCACTCCGTCGGTTACGACGAGGAGGGTTCCAGTTGATCCAATCAACGGAACATCCTGCTCGTGAAATTAACGTGCAAGTGACTGAGTACTCCACAGACACGTGCACCCTTAACGTACTTCTCGGGGCGATTCAGCGTGACACAGAGTGTGACAAGACTGGCCCTTTGAAATACAGGTACAACAGAAACAGGAAGAAAGAGTGAGAGAAATAGTACAGCAGTGTTGGCCCCGCCACTGCCGGAGCCTCGTGGAGCTGTAGGTGTGTTCGATCAATAAACACTCACAACACCCGGTCTGGGAATCGAAACCGTGATCCTACGACCGCATTTCCAAGTAAGTTTATCCTAATAATTTTGATGCGACTCTCTGTACTGCTCTCTCCCCACCCTTTCGTTTCTTCTCTCTTCCTTTCTCTAATTCTCTTTATCTCCCCTTCTCTCCCTTTCGTTTTTTCTCTCTCATCCTTTCTCTAATTCTTTTCCTGTCTCCTTCACCGTTCCCTTTCTGTCCCTCTCTCTTTACCACTCTTCCTCTTTTACTCTCTCGTTGCTCACACGTAACCATCGGCCATTTTTCTTTTCCTAACTTGAGCTTCTTTCTTTCCTTTTGATCTGTCACACAGATCACACGCATTCTTGTCTGTCTCCTCTCCTATCTTTTCTCCTGTCAAAGATTGTTCCTCCAGCGTTCGCCACCTCACCTTGTTATGGCTTAGCAGCCCTTACTATTTGTTTTCACTGTCCTGTTTTTGTTACCAACATTGACCCTCCGCAAATCCCAAATTTTATTTTGCTTTGCGGGAGCATCTATTTCTCGAAGACACATCTTGTCGTAATTGCTCGAAATGTGGAGGAGATAAAACAGCCGACATTAATTTACTTGAACTTGTTGGAGGTTGGGCTGTGGTTTTATAATCACATTGATATTGATGATGATAATGATGATGATGGGTCATGAAAGTATATTTCGTGGTGTGGTGGCGGCGGCGGCGGTCTTATGTAGAATACAGTACTGTTGTTATTGTCTGTTGTTGGTGCTGTGGTGTATGGCGGATGTTGGTGCGTGATGATATAAATTCGCGAGTAGAGCAGAAGGAAGCGAAACAGTTTTGAAAGGAATTTGTGAAAAAATTGCGTAAGAAGAGAATCGTGGATAAAAGACCAGCTTCTGTTGTTTTCATTGCAGATAATATATATAAATGTTGGACTGCGATTATAAATTAAGACAACGGCGATCGGCACTACACCACCACCATCACAATAATAATAACAACAACAACAACAACAATAAATGCCCTGATGCAATACCAGGCAGTGGCTCTCGTGGCTTCTGATCTTAACTGATTGGAAGTGTCATCATGTACATTGTTTTGTCTTGGTATAAAAGATGGGCTGCAGCAAATATTCTGCTCAATACCATAGATTTGCTTGTCAGTTGTTTGACCTTAACCAGTTGAGCATGTCTCTTAGTGGCTGACGATATGTGCATTTCTGATCACGAGCAGAAGTAGTGGGGGAGCATCACAGCCATATGTTGAGAGGGATTCTTTGGGGTTTGAATAATTCACCTCTGGTAACATGGATGTTTCGTTCAACATCCTTAAACAACCCTTATTCAGGGACTTTTTGAGTGGGATGGGTTACTCGACCATAAGAAAATTCTAACTGGGCCCCACCTGCAAGGTCATTGCAGTTTATCTTGAAATGAGATCACCATGTCGCGCACATACGGCTGTGTTGCATGTGCCTGGTGTACCCTTATCAGACGGGTATATTTCGTATATTTCGTATATTTTACCTCGGCGTTACTTTGATGGCATCCACTGCTCTCCCACTCAATAATAATAATAATAATAATAAATAATAATAATAATAATAATAGTAATAATAATAATAATAGAAAAGACAAAATGGTGGCAGAGGACTAATTAGTATAGCCCATCCTATAAGGAGTGAAAGGAGAACGCTTGCCGAGTATTTAATAAATAGTAATGAAGACCTGCTGCAATATGCCGCGAAAGATATGGAGGTAAATGCAGATGAAATGATGGACAAGGAAGAGTTTAACC
>NC_043021.1:24623747-24633747 GCF_006345805.1 Octopus sinensis | reverse complement strand
ACACATACGCATATATATATATATATATATATATGTTGTTTTTATATATTATTACATTATTTTTTATTATTTTATTTTATTCATTTATAGGTGCAGGAGTGACTGTGTGGTAAGTAGCTTGCTTACCAACCACATGGTTCCGGGTTCAGTCCCACTGCGTGGCACCTTGGGCAAATGTCTTCTACTATAGTCTTGGGCCGACCAAAGTCTTGTGAGTGGATTTGGTAGACGGAAACTGATGTTGGTGCGTTCACGTCCCCGTAACTTAGCGGTTCGGCAAAAGAGACCGATAGAATAAGCATTAGGCTTACAAAAAGTAAGTGCTGGGGTCGATTTGCTCAACTAAAGGCGGTGCTCCGGCGTGGTCACAGTCAACGAACTGAAACAAATATAAGAAAACAAAAAAAGAGAAAAAAGATATATTCTTTTTATATTATTCTCTATTTTGCTATGTCCCGTCTCTTGGCATTTTCTTTTCCTCTCTCCGAAATTCTTTCATATCTCTTCCCATTCTTTTACCTCCAGAAATCTCTTAAACCGAATTACAATACAAAAAAACAACAAATTAAAACACAATCAAAAGTTAATGACTCCATAGCAATAGCGATTTTTAACAGATGCAGACAGGAGTATGTTGTTCAGAAATTGAACGGTTCACGGTTCGATCACATAGTGTGGCATCTTCGAAATGTCTCCTGTGAGGTGAATATCGTAGGTGAAAACTGCAGAATCCCTCCTGACATGTGTGGCCTTTCTGGAGCACTGTTTTGAAGGGTTGATGTTAAGATTGCATCGATCCAAGTACTTATGCTAAGATTGGTCTCTATTCCATCGGTTTCTTTTTATCGAACCGCTGAGTGACAGAGGACATAAACATACGAACACCGGTTTTCTATCGGCGAATGACTAATACAAGCACAAAGGCTCACGTAAACACACACGCCACACACATACACACACACATACACACACACAATATGAATAACAGAGAGAGAGAGAGAGAGAGAGAGAGAGAGAGAGAGAGAGGAAACAATACGATATTTTTGAGTCGTTGTTAATGATATCAACGACAAAAGGACATATGAAGGCGGGTGGGTGGGGGGATGAAAGGAGAATCGAAAATTCCGAGAGACAAGAGCCAAAAATGCGTCTTCAAGAAATAAAAGAAACAAGATTTCTTTGAATAAAAGCAACTGTTCGATGCGAAGCCAATATTTCAAAGAACTGGTGGGGTGGGGGGATAAAACTGAAAGAGTTGCAGTACCAAAAGCATGAGGAATTCAAGAATTGTATTGCAGGAGACTTTTGAAGAGCCCAAGGAATTGGTAAAGGCAAGAATGTTTAGAGACGAACAAAAGAGGTACTTGACAGAATTGGTAGGGACAGGTGATGAAGGAATGAAATGACCAAAAACACGAGAGAACATGGAACATGCTGAAATAGTAAGCAGCAGGAAATGTTAAAATTCCAAACAAGAGTTCCTGAAAAACTATTTAGTAATTTTGGTGAAAGATTCAGAAATAGCAGTGGAAGAAATGGTTTATCGAATAGGCAGAGCTACAAAGTTTTCACTTTTCAAGTGTCTAGCAGACATTTTACAATGTCTTAATACTACTACTACTACTACTACTACTACTACTACTACTACTACTACTACTACTACTACTACTACTACTAGTAGTAGTAGTAGTAGTAGTAGTAGTAGTAGAAAAATAGATGTAAGTGTTCCCACAAACAAAAATATATCTGTAAAGGAATTTGACAAATTAAATAAATATAAGGACCTGGAAATTGAAATACATTTTAAAGCGAGAACTGTTCTTATTGTTATGGGTGCCCTTGGTATGATAAGAAAGGGATGTCAGAAATGTCTAGATAATATCCCAGGAGAACCGTTTCTTGGAGAAATCCAAAATATTGTGCTAACAAGTACTACTCATATCCTTAGAAAAACTCTATCAAGTTAAATGTATGTGTTGTATTACATGAAGGTATTTCGCTACTGCCTCTGCCCCTCCCCTCCGCAAACTTTCACTCATACTATAACATCTGTTATCCTTCACTCACTCTAGGACGCTGGGTGTGTCTCGGCAAGTGATTGTAACAAACACACAGATTAAAAGTAAATAATAATAATAAAATAATAATAATAATAATAATAATAACAACAACAATAATAATAATAACCCTAACCTCTTTATTTACTTTTCTATTTAAAAAAATTTTTCCCCTTTTCTCTATCACATGACTCTGTAAATGAATTATCTGGTGTGTTTGTTTTAATGACCTACCACTGTATACAGTACGTTTCTCTGCCCTAGGTGTCAGGTAGACACTCGGCAAGAAATTTAAGCATAATTAAAGAAGATACTAATGAAAATAATAACAATGATAATAATAATAATATATTCAGTATATTTATATGTTGAGTGTATTCAGTATGGCAGACAGCATAAGAGAATTAATTAGCTTTAGCATGAAAAAAAAATGGAAAGTAGGCCTCTACTCAGGTGACGCACTCTTAGGGAAAGTTAATATCAAAAGAGGAAATTTCCAGGATGACTTGTTGTCCCCTTTAATATCTGTCTTATGTTTGACCCTCCTCAGGGCAAAGGCAGGGTTTCAGTTGCGAAATAGTAAGGGGAAAGTTGACGATTTGCTCTTCATGGATGATCTGAAGCTTTTTAGTAAGAATGGAAAAGATAGATTCCTTAATACAGACTGTAAGACGCTTCAGCAAAGATGTAGACAGGGAATTTGGCATAGATAAGGGGGCAATATTAGTCATGAGAAGGGGACGGGAAGTCAACAGCGAAGGCACCCGATTACCATATGGCCAAACATTAAAATCATTGAAAGGAGAAGAGAGTTATAAGTATCTAGGAGTATTAGAATCTGACAGAGTACTAACCAGAGAAATGAAAATGAAAATTGAGAAAGAGTAGATCAGAAGGGTGGGGAAGCTAATGAAGTCAAACCTAAATGGTTCGAATCTAGTGAAGGCTGTAAATACTCGGGCAGTATCATGACTTTCAACCCCGAAAGGATGAAAGACAAAGTCGGCCTCGGCTGAATTTGAACTCAGAACGTAACGGCAGACGAAATACCCATTTCTTTACTACCCACAAGGGGCTAAACACAGAGAGGACAAACAAGGACAGACAAACGGATTAACTCGATTATATCGACCTCAGTGCGTAACTGGTACTTATTTAATCGACCCCGAAAGGATGAAAGGCAAATTCGACCTCGGCGGAATTTGAACTCAGAACGTAGCGGCAGACGAAATACCGCTAAGCATTTCGCCTGGTGTGCTAACGTTTCTGCCAGCTCACCGCCTTTATAATAATAATAATAATAATAATATAATAATAATATAATAATAATAATAACAACAACAATAATAATAATAACCCTAACCTCTTTATTTACTTTTCTATTTAAAAAAATTTTTCCCCTTTTCTCTATCACATGACTCTGTAAATGAATTATCTGGTGTGTTTGTTTTAATGACCTACCACTGTATACAGTACGTTTCTCTGCCCTAGGTGTCAGGTAGACACTCGGCAAGAAATTTAAGCATAATTAAAAGAAGATACTAATGAAAATAATAACAATGATAATAATAATAATATATTCAGTATATTTATATGTTGAGTGTATTCAGTATGGCAGACAGCATAAGAGAATTAATTAGCTTTAGCATGAAAAAAAAAATGGAAAGTAGGCCTCTACTCAGGTGACGCACTCTTAGGGAAAGTTAATATCAAAAGAGGAAATTTCCAGGATGACTTGTTGTCCCCTTTAATATCTGTCTTATGTTTGACCCTCCTCAGGGCAAAGGCAGGGTTTCAGTTGCGAAATAGTAAGGGGAAAGTTGACGATTTGCTCTTCATGGATGATCTGAAGCTTTTTAGTAAGAATGGAAAAGATAGATTCCTTAATACAGACTGTAAGACGCTTCAGCAAAGATGTAGACAGGGAATTTGGCATAGATAAGGGGGCAATATTAGTCATGAGAAGGGGACGGGAAGTCAACAGCGAAGGCACCCGATTACCAGATGGCCAAACATTAAAATCATTGAAAGGAGAAGAGAGTTATAAGTATCTAGGAGTATTAGAATCTGACAGAGTACTAACAGAGAAATGAAAATGAAAATTGAGAAAGAGTAGATCAGAAGGGTGGGGAAGCTAATGAAGTCAAACCTAAATGGTTCGAATCTAGTGAAGGCTGTAAATACTCGGGCAGTATCATGACTTTCAACCCCGAAAGGATGAAAGACAAAGTCGGCCTCGGCTGAATTTGAACTCAGAACGTAACGGCAGACGAAATACCCATTTCTTTACTACCCACAAGGGGCTAAACACAGAGAGGACAAACAAGGACAGACAAACGGATTAACTCGATTATATCGACCTCAGTGCGTAACTGGTACTTATTTAATCGACCCCGAAAGGATGAAAGGCAAATTCGACCTCGGCGGAATTTGAACTCAGAACGTAGCGGCAGACGAAATACCGCTAAGCATTTCGCCTGGTGTGCTAACGTTTCTGCCAGCTCACCGCCTTTATAATAATAATAATAATAATAATAATAATAATAGTAATAATAATGATGATGATGATGATGATGATGATGATGATGATGATGATGATGATGATGATGATGATGATGATGCTGATGATATAATAATAATAACTGCAAAGATAAATCTGTTATCTATTACTTGTTTCAAATCATTGGACTGTATATATATATATATATATATATATATAATATATATATATATATATATATATATATGTTGTGTGTTTGTGTTTGTCCCCTCACCACCATCGTATGACATCCGATGATGGTGTGTTTACGTTCTTGTAACTTAGCGGTTTGGCAAAAGTGACCGATAGAATAAGTACTAGGCTTACAAAGAATAAGTGCTGGGGTCGATTTGTTTGAATAAAGGCGGTGCTCCAGCATGGCCGCACTCAAATGACTGAAGCAAGTAAAAGAATAAAAGAATAGACGAATCGAAGTATTTCCCCATCTCTCTGTATTATTTGTGTGAGAGAAGCAGACCTTATGTGTATTTAATAAGGAGAAGAATCCCCGGACGTAGTTCTCCCTCGTCCATACAATCAATGTAATTTCTAAAAGAAGGGAATTAACATGTGATGGCGGTGGAAACAAATTGATTTGCGCAGCCCTGATTCCCATTCAAAACAAGATCAAGAAGGGAGCCTCAATAAAACGAACAAACAATAACCTGTTTAGAAAACACTCTAGAAAACCGTTTCATCTCTAATCTCCAACAGGTTGGCCTGTTGAGAGGGAAAAGTAATGAAGCCTTACCCAGCGGGAATCATAAAACGATGGACGATTATGGCGAACCACCGTTGGTGTGGCGGACAATTATTGGAGACAGCAAACAAGGGAAGAGAATCAAGCATGGCATGACATTGAATTGATTAGTGAAAAGTGTTTGAAAATAATGTTAGAGTCATCGATATTGAACCGGTTCTATAGAAAGCGAAGCAGCCTCAATGCTAACAATGTGTATCAACCATGCAACGTTGAACTGGGAGAAGCGGCCGCAATACAAAGAACAAATAAAACCAGTTGGTTTACCCAGAAGAATAGGACATTTTTAGTGAGGCTTCTTCTGTCCGTCATTAATCTTTTGCCAAGTTTTGACCACACACACAGACACAGACACACACACACACACACACACACACACACAGAGACACACACACACACACACACGAATACGCACGCACACACACACACACACAGAGACACACACACACACACAAACACGAACACGCACACACGCGCGTGCGTAAATATATTGATAGAGAAATAAATATAAGGACTTGGTTAAAGAGAGGAAGGGGGAGAGAGATGGACGAAGGAAAGAGAAGAGCTTCACACGAGAAATTAATTAAGAATGAAACATTAAACAAAGAAATCATGTTTCTAACATCCACCACCTCCCTGTCTCACCAGACAATGGGACGGTTGAGTGGAATGTGTTGATTAAGAGTTCGTGTGGTCAGTCAAGCGATATATATATATATACATGCATACTTACACACAACACACACACATATGTAGGTATGTGTGTATGTACGATTGTGTGTATATACATATATATATATATATATATATATATATATATATATATATATATATACACATACTCATACATGTATATATATATATATATATATATATATATACACATACTCATACATGTATTATTTATAAATAAGGGCAAAAAGAAAAAAAAATATTCTTTGCCAATATGCTGAAAAATAGACGCTAAATCGTCTAACCACACAAAATATCTTCACTTGTATTATTACAGCACGTTTCGAAACGAGGAAAGCAAGCTAACAGAAATTCGTAAAAATATGGTTATCTCCGAATCGGTTACGATTTCTGGATTAATCCAAAAAGGATTCTTCTGTCATCAGCGAGGAACACAAATGAAAATAAATGAAATACTTAGACATACCACGGAAAAACACTGTCTACAACGTTAAGAATGGAATACTGGACATTGGAGGCATCAAGAGAAACTAAGGAAAGGGAGACATAAATAAAAACGGGATAATGTAGTTCTTAAATCTCTCAGAACCAAAATTTCGAAAGACCTAACAACATTCATGAGAAAACTGTCCATAGAGATGAAAGTTGATCCAAAGACTATCAGAAATGCTGTACACACTGATTTACATTTGGGGTCATACGCGAGGAGCCAGAGACACCTATTGACTCAAGTAATGAAAGTGTCAAAAACTTTTCAGATGAAAATATCTTTTTACCGTTGATGCTGTTTTAAAACGTCGCAATGATCAATCCGTTGGTAAGTGTTGTATTTACACGAACGTATATAAACAGAAGATACAAATATTACAGGCATTCCCCCCCACACACTAACTAAACATAGACGCACATAGAGATATACGCATGCGCAAATGAAGATACGTACAATAGAAATACAAAATGGCTGACGGTTAGTAAGGAGAGACACACAAATAAGAAAGAAGAAAGCAAAGGACCACTGATGCGGTCACAGGAGTGTGATGAAAGAATTCTAGCCGAAATAAGATTAAAATTAATGTAAAAAATAAATAACACTGAAGCAAAATAACACCAAATATATAGTGCGTGTGTTTTTATTGGCTAAACTGGCAAAATGACAATTCCTAAATACAACAATATCTGTTTCAACACACGATTTCACATAAAAAATCTTGCACAACAAATATATAAACGTAACATTGTTAAGTGGCCTTCTGAAATAAAGGGTGTCTTTAGGACCAAGCTCCCAGCTCAAGTAAAGATACTGGGAGTCGTTGCGTCTGACGGAAAAAAAAGATGCCTCTCCATTTTTTCAAGTCTGGGAAAAAGGTGGGGGCTGACTTTTATTATAAAGTCCTGCAGAACAAGGTTTTGCCTTGGCTGAAGTCTACCTCAACGGGAATTATGTGTGGACCCAAGATAGTCCTGCTCATACGGCGAAGAACATGCAGAAATTCTGCGAAGACAACTTCGTCGACTTTCATCAGGAAAGAAAGAGAGCCTCTCTCAACAACAAGACAATTATAACAATTACGATGACTGCCTACATGATAAACAGAACGTTATTAAGTATTTAAAAAACCGTTAGTAGATTTGACGTCAAAGGCAGAAAGTAGGAAGAGAAGGGTTAAAGGAATAAAAAGTAGGGAATAGAGAGGGAGGGATACGTTGATAAAAAGAATGTTCAAAGGCTTAGGAAAAGATTTCTCTATTAAGTGAAGTGCAAGTTAAACTAATTGTTATAGTTTGAACAATTAGTTTAACTTGCACTTTACTTCAATAGAGAAGTCTATTTCTAAGCCTTTGAACATTTTTTCAACCAACGTATCCCTCTTTATTAGTTCTCTACTTATTATTCCTTTAACCCTTCTCTTCCTACTATCTGCCTTTGACTTCAAATCTACTAACGGTTTTTAAAAAATACTTAACGTTCTGTTTATCATGTAGGCAGTCATCGTAATTGTTGTAATGACTTGTTGTTGAGAGAGGCTCTCTTTCTTTCCTGATGAGAAGATTGCATCTTACACCGTTTATTCCTTTGGAATAAAACCATGTTGTCTTCGAAACATATGTCGAAAATAAAAGAATTTTATTAACATCTTCGTTCAACTCCATTTATTTATTCATCTCTCTCTCTCTCTCTCTCTCTCTCTCTCTCTTCTATATATATATATATATATATATATAATATATATATATATTATATATATATATATATTGTAATGAAGGAAATATGTAATGAAGTGGCTGTGTGGTAGTATAGGCGCAAGAGAGGCTGTGTTATCAGTAGCTTGCTTACCAACAACATGATTCCGGGTTCAGTCCCACTGCGTGGCACCTTAGGCAAGTATCTGCTACTATAGCCTCGGGCCGACCAAAGCCTTGTGAGTGGATTTGGTAGACGGAAACTGAATGAAGCCCGTCGTGTGTGTTTGTGTGTCTGTGTTTGTCCCCCCAGCATCGCTTGACAACCGATGCTGGCGTGTTTACGTCCCCATAACTTAGCGGTTCGACAAAAGAGTTCGATAGAATAAGTACTAGACTTACAAAGAATAAGTCCTGGGGTCGATTCGCTCGACTAAAGGCGGTGCTCCAGCATGGCCTCAGTCAAATGACTAAAACAAGTAAAAGAGTAACCAAATGTGTATTCTTTATTCCAGCAGAAGACTTTAGGAAAAGTTTCTGAAATAAATATTAACAAGATTATCATTGAAAAGAAAAGGTGGAAACTGCGAATACTATCATGCCCGACACATCCCACTAGATTAAATATGCCTGCAGAGGATTCCTATAAAATAGGGTTAGAGGACACCCAGAAGAATCATTTCACAGTTGAAATGCTTTGTTTACATTTTACGAAGGTCAGTAGTAGCAGTCTGCTGCTACTGCTATTTCGGCCGATGGTCGTTTACCCAACTACAGCCAACGAATCTAGTCAACACACAAGAAAGCTATTATGCTCCCCCCACCCACAAAAAACCACCACGTGGACTTTGTCGAGACGACTAAGAAACAATTATGAACTTTTTATTACACTTAACTTTTTAAAATATTTTCATTTTGAAGGCCAGATTTTCCTAGTTAACTAAACAATTTGAAACTTCGTATACTGGTAGAATGTATCAAAAGAAAACATTATTGTAAACAAATTTGAAAACAAAATTGTAATTCGTAACTTAAACGTAGTTTAATTTTAAGAATTTTAACCAATGAAATCGCAGCATTCGAGCTCAAATTATTTACCCTTTCTTCTGTCTTCTACATGTGCTAGAAATAACAGCTATATCTCTTAATTCGATTAATTTCGTCGCCCAATAAAAATATTAACGATATTTTTTGAATATTTTCTTTATTTTTTTTACCGAAAAGGCTTCTCCCATGGTTTTGAAGAGCCAGAAACAACAAAAACAAAACAATAATATGCCTAAATCGGTCTCGAGTTTGCGCGTGGAGTGTGAGCAGTATTGTAAAAATTTGCGAAATATTTTTTCATGTCGGAAGCTGTGATATAAATTGGAAAAAACATCCTCGACACCAGTGCGTAATTGGTACTTAATTTATCGACCCCGAAACGATGAAACATTGATCCCTCCCTTCTGGTTTATTTACCTTTTGTGCAAATTTGTTGCGGCAAGTGGCAAAACACGAACGTGCAATGTATGCTTGTGTGCGTATGTGTGTGTATGTATATGTCCGTTTGTATTTGTGTGTACGCTTATATATTATTTACTATGTGCTTGTGCAAATGTATATGCATGTGTTTGAGAGAGAGAGAGAGAGAGAGAGAGAGAGAGAGAGAGTGTGTGTGTGTGTGTGTGTGTGTGTCGTGCGTCTGCTATATTTCTTTATCAATATCGATAACGAAGCAATGCTGGGATTTCATTGGTTAAAATTCGAAGATGTTGGGATTTCATT
>NC_043021.1:24591357-24623647 GCF_006345805.1 Octopus sinensis | reverse complement strand
AATCCAAAAAATATAACCTCCAACAATGAATGAAGACCCTCATCAATAACCAAAGATCAGCTGAGGAGAATGGGCCATTGAAAAAATCAAACTCAACCCCAAAGTGTTCTTTTCATTTGCGAGGAAACGCAGGGTCACTGTCTCCATTGTTGTGCCCTCTAATTGATGAAATGGCACTCTCCAAGATAACGCCAAATCCATGGCCGAGATACTGCAGAAACAATACTGCTCTGTTTTCAGCAATCCTGATATGGCCGATCTGGGCTGTATCAGTGATGTCAACCCCCAACACACTATATCGGACATAACGTTTAGTGCCCCTGATGTCTTAGCGGCGATGAACGAAATAAAACACAATTCAGCAGTAGGCCCCGATAGGTTCCCTGCTTGTGTCCTGAAGGTGTGTCGACACCAACTTGCATCTCCCCTTGCTAATCTGTGGAGAAACTCACTGGATGCTGGCTATATTCCAAAAAACATTCTGTCCCAGTCTGTTGTCCCAGTTTTCAAAAAGGGAAACAAGTCCCTTGCAGTGAACTACCGTCCGATCTCACTCACCTCTCATATCATCAAGGTATTTGAGAGGGTGGTGAGATCTCGATAACCCCATTTCTGGAAAGCAACAGACGGTGATCTCCAACCAACATGGGTTCCGTAATGGAAGGGACTGCCTAACGCAGCTCCTGCATCACTTTGAGGACATTTTGAGAGCTTTGGGAGAGGGCTCCAACACCGATGTCATCTACCTTGATTCAGTAAGGCCTTCGACAGGGTCGATCACAAGATCCTATTGAAAAAACTATCCAACATTGGTGTCTCTGGAAAGTTACTGAAATGGATCAAGTGTTCCCTGACAGACAGATCTCACATGTTGTAGTTGAAGGAGTAAAATCAAGCCAGCCAAAGTCAGTAGTGGCGTTCCGCAAGGCACTGTGCTGGGCCCACTTCTTTTCATCATTTACATTAATGACATTAATGACCATCATCAAGCAAAGCAACATAATAAAAATCTTTGCAGATGATCCAAGCTACAGAAGGTCATAAATGAGGCGAGTGACCGGACATGCCTTCAGTCAGATCTACTGGCTGTTATCCAATGGGCAGGAAAAAACAATATGCTGCTGAACGAGGATAAATTTGAGTTAATCCACTTTGGAAAAGAGGATGCCCTGAAACTCCCATACTCCCTTCCTTCAGTGAAACTCTCGCGGCGTCCAACAACATCAGAGACTGGGAGTAATTGTGGACAACAACATAAGCTGGGCTACTCATATAAACACCAAAGTTGACATGGCCCGCAGGAATGTATTCCTGGATTCTCAGACTTTCCAGTCGAGAGATATCCACACCATTATCCTTCTCTTCTCCACTTTTGCCCGACCTCACCTTGAATGCTGTTGTCCACTGTGGTCTCCCCACACAATACAAGGTATCATAAAAGTTGAGCAACCCTCAAAGGGCAATCACAAAAAAGATAGATGGCATGACAGGCCTCGACTATTGGGTCGACTAGAAAAGCTAAACTCTATTCTCTCCAACGTCGTCGTGAGCGCTACATCATCGGCATGATGTGGAAAAATATTCCATCAGCATTGCCCAAATGATGTTGGCATCACTCTTTAAGGTACATCCAAGGCTTGGGCCCCGTGCCATCCGCCCAAAACAAAAAAATCGCACTCTCATCTCATAACAACAATACGGCACAATTATTCACCTCATTGGCCCCGCTCTCTCTTAACATTACACCAAAACACATTAAAACAGAAACACTGACCCTATAGGGTTCAAGAAGTCTTTGGACAGATTCCTCAAGAAATCCCGGATAACCCCCTACCCACACCCCGGATATGTCTCTGTAACACTAACTCTCTACTTGAGTGGACCATAGTGCCCAAATTCTTCTTGAAAGACGTCACCAGGTGGTTGCTATTAAGTTAGACATGGCCTGGCCATAATGGCCGAAACCTTCAAAGTATCAAAGTATCATATATATATATATATTATATTATATAAATATATATATTTATGTATTGGTTTATGTCTATCACTGTTTGAGTTGCATAATAGTGGTTTTATCTCTAATTCATATTTCATATATTATATATATATATGTGTGTGTGTGTGTGTGTGTTTATATATATAGATATAGATATAGATATATATACTTTTATTCTTTTACTTGTTTCAGTCATTTGGTTGTGGTCATGCTGGACTTATTCTTTGTAATCCAGGTGCTTATTCTATCGGGCTCTTCCACCGAACCGCTAAGTTACGGGGACGTAAAAACACCAGCATCAGTTGTCAAAAGATGGTGGGGACACAAACACACACAAGAACACACACACACACACACACACAAACACCACACACACACACATATATATATATATATATATTATATATATACGACGGGCTTCTTTCAGTTTCCATCTACCAAATTCACTCACAGGGCTTTGGATGGCCCGAGGCTATAATAGAAGGCCATTGCCCAAGATGTCACGCAGCGGGACTGAACCCGGAACCATGTGGTTGGGAAGCAAGCTTCTTACCACACAGCCGAGCCTGCGCCTATATATATATATGGATTCTCTTGTCGTGAGCGACAAACGAGTGTTTGGTAAAATAAAATGCTAATTATGTTCTCTGGACACGAGTCTGCCTTGAGACCTGTTTGTGCCTTTTGGCAAATGGAACAAATTGAGGATTCAGTTTGCTAAAGTGTTTGTGAATAATTTTCTTGAGAGAACGGCAAGGCCTGCTTTGCTTCGTGCCACCAAACCACAAGGACAGGTCTCCATCTAGATGAGCAGCATTTTGCCAGCCTGCCTTCATGTTTGCACGAAGTTGGATTTGATGCTGGTGTCGACTTTGCTCAAATCTTTGAACTGAGGAGAAACTGGACTGGCACCACGTCCTACGCTCTGGTGCTTCGTCTTCTCAGGAAGAAAAGGGAATTTTTCATCGCTTCAGATTGTCTCTAGTGTGTCTTTGCAGCGCATGAGTGGCCTTCCAAGTGACCTTCCCTTTGGGAATTGGCCAAAGAGAAGTTGCTTCTGAATTCTGATATCACTAATACATGAGAGATGATGCGACCATCTAAGCTTTATTCTGATGAGGATGGCTTCAACACCGAAGACGTTGCATTTTGTTAGCACGTCGCTGTTATGAATATGGTCACTCGGTTTTTATGTCGGAAATAGTGCGCAAGCATCGCATATGAAAACGTCAAGCTTGTTGATGTGCTTTCGATACAGAGTCCAAGATTCAGCCTCATCAAACAATGTTTTCAAGACCACCGACTTATATGCATCGACTTTCACCTTCCACGATACGACGCGGCTGTTCCAGTGCCTGTGATAAAGCTTGCCAAAAGTGGATCTAACCTTCTCGATTCTGGACTCAATTTCTTTATCCATCTTAGCATCATTGGACACAATGGAACCAAGTGGCGGAAACAGTTTTTAATACTTTCCCGTCAATATATACAGTAAGGACAACAGCGGGGAGATGGTCACGACTGGGCTGATGGACAAACTCAGTTTTCTTCATGCTGATGGTCAGACCAAAAGCCTTCGATGCACGCGAGAAGCTGTATAGAATCTATTGCATGTCCTCAAGAGTGTGTACTGAGAGTACACAATCGTCCACCAATTCTGTAGTCCTTCGTTAAGGATTAAAGTTTGAGTACACGACGTGTGTCCCACTTGCTTTGATGAACGGAACACCCTACCCGTACAATTAACGTACAAGGGGTAGAGGACTCGACAGATACGTGTACTTTTAGCATAATTCTCAGGGTGATTCAGCCGGACACGGAATGGGACACGACTGGCTCTTTGAATTACCTGTTCAGCTCAGTTTAGCCAACTGAGTGGATTAGGGCAACGTGAAAGAAAACGTCTTGCTCAAAGAAACAACGTGACTCCAGGAATCAAACACACGACCGAATCGTTGGAGGCTGAGTATTCTACCCACTAAAGCACGTGCCTTCACTTCGGATTGCTATACACGAACAGTCGCATTCGACAGAAATAAAGCTGCACTTTCCATGCACACACTTACACACATACACTTACACACACACACACACAATATACATATACCTACATACAAACGCACACACATCTATCTACTTACCCACACACACAGATATATATAATATATATAATACATAAATACCTATATATATATATATATATATATATATATATATATATATATATATATATATATATATATATATATATATAATATATACATATATAATACAGTATAATATAAAAGTATTATAACGAAATATTTATAACGAACATATGTATGTATGTTATCGTGGCATGAATGCAGATTTTTATATACTTAGCAGAAGAAGAAAAAATTATTGCTTTTTAAATTTCCCCGTCAATATTGAATGAGATCGATTTCATTGGAAGCTGTGCAATAATAGAGTTATGTAAGAACGTGACAATGGCGGCACTAACTGAGTCCCGTTGTATAAGCCTATGTCGAGGTTTGAAAGTGGTCGGCTTCGATGAATATTGGGTTTGTGGAGGGGGGAGGGGTTTATCGAAGCGTTCGATATTGAAGTCTTTTGAAAAATACAATCAGATACGGTACCATTGTTAGTATATGTGTGTGTATGCGTTTGTGTACATATATGCATGGTAAATAAATCTATGTATGTGTGTACATGTATATATATATATATATATATATAATATATATAGATATATATATATATATATATATATATATATATATATATATATACTATATTAATCAAATAACTAGCTAGCTACACGGATAGGTAGTATTAGTAGTAGCAGCAGTATGCAGGTATTTATATTCTCGGTAAGTCAACGAACAAAGTGAGACAAAATTCAATACAATTAATATATATATATGAATCATACCCATGCGTGTAAATATTCATATATACATATGAATATATATATGCATATATGTGTATTTAAATATATGTATATATGTATACATACATATTCACACATAAACAGACACACAAACACCCACATGTCCACACACACATACAAGCTAGATACGTGTGTATACATATGTGTCTATATGGTTGGGATATGTCAAATACATGTGTATGTATATGTATATATACATATATATATATAACATACACATATATATAATTTATATATATCGTGTATATACATATATATTATTCATGGGCAATATATATATATATGTCCGTGTGTGTATAAGTGTGAGAGAGTGTGTGTGTGTGCGTGTGTGCGAATAATGTCTTAGAAGACATTTCTGACAAGAATTCCTCAACAAGCTAAATACGGAGATATCGATGTGGAAAGAGATGAAAGCAGTGACAATAATTTACATTTTCTTATAGAAAAATTCTATATTTCCAATTTAAATCCAAAATATAGGACATTAAATTCTAAACTATTGTCGATTTTCGGTTCTTTTCTGTATTGTTATTTTAGTTTATTTCAATGTTTTTTCTGCGTTCCTGTTCTTTTTTTTTGTCTTGGTTTTGGGGGTATTGGGAGAGGGGGGCTTCTGTTTCTAAGTTCACAATTTTTGTGATGTTATTAAATGTACTTCGTTTCTCGATGGCTTCGATATGCAAACACATACAAACATTTTATATACACACATTATATATATATATATATATGTGTGTGTGTGTGTGTGTGTGTGTGTGTGTGTGTGTGTGTGTTGTGTGTTGTGTGTGTGTGTGTGTATGGCATTGGTATCTAGAAGACTAAAAGAGTGACATACCATAGTTAAATTCTTGGTTCGATAGTAATACGAGTGAGGAGTTTAATGTGGGTCTTGTATTAGCATGCATGCATATATATATATATTTAAGACAGAAAACATAACAAACCCAAGCCTGTGAGAAGTTTTCAGGACATTTATAAGGAAAGAGATATAATCTTACAGCTGTTTCTGGGATATCTAACCATCTCACATAGTCTATGGTGAAGGGATATCCATAATATCCCAGAAAGAGCTGTAAGATTATATCTTTCCTGTAAATATCCTGAACTCCTCACAGCCTTGGCTTTGTTATCTGTTTTTGTCTAATATATATATATATATATATATTATATATATATATATATATATATATATATTTCTTACTGCCCACAAGGGGCTAAACACAGAGAGGACAAACAAGGACAGACAAAGTGATTAGGTCAATTATATCGACCCCAGTGCGAAACTGGTACTTTATTTAATCGACCCCGAAAGGATGAAAGGCAAAGTCGACCTCGGCGGAATCTGAACTCAGAACGTAACGGCAGACGAAATACGGCTAAGCATTTCGCCCGACGCGCTAACGTTTTTGCCAGCTCGCCGCCTTGAATATATATATATATATATATAGTAATACTAAGCAATAAAGGGTTTAGCAACGAATTGCCTTACCACATACCGAATTTAGAAATAGCAGTCAAAGAGTTATAGCTATTTCTTCTACTAAAAAGTAGAAGAAATAGCTATAACTCTTTGACTGCTATTTCTAACGATACCCTTCCCCCACCCCTAACCATAACTAACCCTAACCCTAAAACAGATTGAAATGCAATAGATCGATACTAGGGTCATAATTATGGGTAACAATTTCATATGACACCGCTAGAAAAAACTGCCGTTCAAACCGAAAAGATCCGCACCCCGACCCATGAGCCTAAACCATGGTGCTGGCTTTGCTTACTTTCAGCAAAAAAAAATTGTTGATCTGAGTTTATATCTGCCAACCGATAAAAAATCGCTGTTTGCCCCGCGTACAGCGAGATTCGAAACGTTTATTCGTGCAGCAATGAGCCGAAAACGTTGAACGCACCATTGTCGTGAAAAGAGGGAAGTTATTCTCTTGTGACCAACATTGCAACACATTTTGGATCTTTTCGGTTTGAACGGCAGTTTTTTCTAGCGGTGTCATATGAAATTGTCACCCATAATTATGACCCTTGAATCTATCTATTGCATTTCAATCTGTTTTAGGGTTAGGGTTAGGGTTAGGATTAGGGGTGGGGGAAGGGTATCTTTTTTACTTCACAAATGTAAATAAACCCAATCTGTTTCTTAAACGAGGGACATATTTATACGGCACAGAATGTTTTCACCTAAAATAGACGTCATTGATTGGTTGAAATTGCAGAAATTGAAGACAAAAAGCAACAAATATCTTACAAACTATAGAATTTTCTCAATAAAGCCAAGAGAAAAAGATGTTTTATAAACACATTCTACCAGTACACGAAGTTTGAAATTTTTTTAGTTACCAAGAAATTATGTTAAAAACTGCCGTTCAAACCGAAAAGATCCCACATTTTGCATCTGAACCCGCTGCCTAGATGTTGTGAAAATATGCGAATGTTTTTTTTGTCTTTAACTATTGAGTTCTGTTAATTTTTTGCTGTTTGGTGAACCAGCAAAGGTTTGAATGTATATGTGTGTGTGTGTGTGTGTGTGTGTGTGTGTGTGTGTGTACATATGTATATTTACACTTCTGTTTATCTTTACATATCAATATATATATATATATATATATATATATATATATATATATATATACATATATAATAGAGAGAGAGAAAGAGGGAGAGAGAGAGAGAGAGAGAGAGAGAGAGAGGGACAACATATGAATAGACATACTTTTAAGAATCTAATGTTCTCTTCTCTGCACGTGGTCGTGTGCAAACATGCTTGTGTGCGTGCATATATATGTGTATCGTTATTAGTATGTGTGTGCGTTATCTAATCACGCGTGTATATGTATACATACGTAAATAATTTAACTGAACTGAATCAGATAAAATTAATTAAATCAAAACCAAAAAAAAAAAAAAAATCGAGGTGAAAATTACAAAAAAAATACATAATCGAGGAAATGCTAAGGAACAACGACGAAGAATTGGAAATATTTCTAAAATAAATAGAAAACTGGAACTTGCCTCGGGGCTGAAGTAAACTAGTTTTAATCGATAGTACATTTAATTGAACAGCAGCAGCAGCATTAGTAGTAGTTGTTGTTGTATCATGTTTTTCACTGTATACGTATGTGTTTGTTGTTTTCTTCATTATGGCGAGGCACGAAAGAGCTGTTAGAATAGAACATGTTGAGTCATTCATTCTCTCCAGTTAATCGTGAGATCCGAGTTCAAATTCCACTGCGATCGATTTTAACTTTTCACTACGAGAGTCCATTGTTTACTTCATTCTCTTTCTCTCTCTATGTATATATATATATATATATATATATATATATCACTCAGTATTTCTCTTCCTGTTTCCCCCCCACTCTCGTCCTCTCTCCCTCCATATTGTCTCTCTAACTGATCTTTCTCTTTCTCTTTCTCTTCCTCTTCCTGTATCTCGCTCTAAATTTCCACTTCCACCCCAGCCCTGGTGAACAATGTTTATTTTCCACTAAACATTATATGTTCAGCATAAACACACGAAGCGGGACAATCAAAATAATGATGTGTGCATCTATTTTTAACACGTTCTTGCTCATTTGAACTTGAATGATATTTACTGAAAAATTTTGTCTCAGAAAATAGATTTCCAACTTTAGTCGTGTGGAAAAATGCTCAAAATGGCATCAGCGGGATATCAAATACATGTTTTGTTTGTTATTTGCAGAGAGGAACAAAATTCCTCTCTCGTATTGAAACAATGTTTAGCACTGAGGAGGCGGAATTAAGCCGAAAATGTGATACTCCGCCGACATCATTTAGAGCTTACAGTATTTTTACAAAATAACCAACTGGAAGAAAATTATTGTCCAAAAGAAAATCCGCATATTACAGATATATGTCTTTCGTGAGTCCGAGGACTTATAGGCTGGCGCTTAACATGGTGTCCGTGGAGTCACAGAGTCGTTGAACGGGTGCCGGTATTCGCAGGTTATACTTATCAGGAGCGAAATAGAAATCGTTTACAGCTGGAGAAACGTGAATTAAAGTTAGGGTTTTCTCAAGGATACAAGGAACCGAACCACGATCTCAATTGCTAGCTTAACCACTAGACCACACACGCCTTCACTACATTAAAAGACTCCCTTCGGTCATCAATGACAATGGGATTTGCACTTAGAAAGTTTCCCTCCCAGGCACAAGTCCGGACAAGGTTGTTTATGGAAGACCAGCAGTCACCCAGGCGTACCAGCCTCCCCTCTCCACGCCACCGATGTTATCCAGGTCCGACACGGTTTGGCACCTGTGATGTTGCAACTCATTGCTTCAGCTGAGTAAACAGGAGCAACGTGAAATAAAGTGTTTTGCTCAAGAACACAACACACAGCTCCATCCGGGAATCGAACTCACTACCTCGTGGTCGTGAGCCCGGCGCTCTAACCACTGAGCCATGCACCTTCATATTCACAACACTAACGTGTCAAAAACAGTAAATACATCATTATTATATCTGTATATTTGTCTCTCATTTAAAATTGCCTGAAACGTTGTCGCTTCCAAGATTTCCAGGTTTACGAATTTTCTGCCCGATGGCCACCGTTTCAAATCCTTTGATTTTTCTACAACCATTTTCTTAAATATTCCTTCTTTTAATCTAGGCGACGCACAATTTATATTTCTATTAATATTAATATGATTTTTTTCTTCTTCTTTTGCTTCACTTCCTTCAAAACTATTTAAAATTCTCTCCTGATTCGCTGAATCTTTCGTTCCTTTTATCGAATATTTTTCTCGACTAACTCTTTGCTGTGTACAGTGTTTGTTGCGATAACTTCCATAACTTATTTCGGTTTCATCGTCGAAATTACTAAAACTTGCTTTATTAGCAGATTTATTTTTACTACAAAATATTTTCACCGTATTTCTTTATCTCGGCCATTTTGGCGAATATATGCTCTTTCGTCCGTCTAAATGTATTTTACTTCCGTCAATTTTCAGTTTTTGTTTTTCCTTACGTTTTCGGAACTGCTTGTTGTTATTCTTATCGAAGTTATTTAGAACTTTAGGGCAACGAGCTGACACAGTCATTCCGAAGAAGCACCGCGGTACCACCTCCACCCATTCTCGGTAGACACGGAGAAAAATAAATGTCGAAATGTGCGCCAAACATGTGCTGGAGTGTCCGCGGGCTGTGGAATCTGGTCTCACTGATGGCTATGATATGCAGATTTAGTGACTTGATGTCGTTTAACAGGTAGCCTTGTTTCCAAGGTGACCCCAAGCCACGTACATTTATGCTGCCTATTTTGAGCATGTTCCTATCGAAAGTTGTGTTTTACACACGAAAAGAAGACGAAAGAGAGAAAGAGAGAGAGTCACTTACTGTCCGAAAGTTTGTCCTTCACCTCACAGTCTTCTCCCAAAAGGTTTTTGTATAGCTTTTTAGACAGGTATTTTTGGAATCTCCCAACTGCATCAAGGTAGAGAGATTTCAGGGTGCTGTGTGTTCTGTGTTATCTGTATGATTTTAATGTGTTGTGGTGGTGTTCTGCGTGGGTGATTCTTTGTTTTGGTATCATTTTCGGTTATGTTGGTGTTTGACCTAATGTGTTCCATTAGGTCGGGGTTGTTGGTGTTTTGGGCTGTCAACATTGTTGTGGGTTTTGGTGTTAGTGTGTTTGCGTTGATGCTTTTGTTTTCTGCGGGTGTTTTGGTTTGTTTGCCTTTCTATTTTTTCCCCCATTTTTTCTCCCTCTCCCTGTGGCCTCTTGCCAATCCTCTGTGTCGTCTTCATCCGACGACATGTAGGAAGAATCAGAGGGTGGGACGGGAAGTGTATTGGGGTCTATTTCTGAGTATGTTGTTGTTGGTGTTGGTGACAGTTGGGGTGTGGTGTATGGGTTTTGGGGGTAGTGGGGTATGAGTCTTTTTGGTTTTCTCTTCCTCCTTTGAAGTTGTTGTTGTTGATGGTGGTGGTGATGATGGTGTTGTTTCTGTTCTTGGTGGCGCTGGTGGTGGTGTTGTTTGGTTGGGCTGACTTGTTGGTTACTGATGTTCCTTCACTTGTTTGTGGAGCTGCTTAATTAGTTGTGCATATGGCGGTGTGGGTGGGTAGCAATGCTCGTTTTTTGCTCGTTTTTTTTGGTTTTCTTGTGGTGGTGGTTGTTGTTTTTCGTGATCTTGTTGTCGTTGTTGCTGTCGATGTTGTTTCTGTGCTAGTGGGCAGTTGATCTATAAGTGTGCTTTGCTACCACAAGCGTAGCAACGTAGTTTTCTGCTTTCGACGGCCACATGTAAAATCGGACCCTCTCTCAGTTGGATCCGATGTGGAATTTTTTCGAAAATCATCGGAGAAAATTTTGCATCCAATACTGTCCCTCGTTTGAGTGTACGGTGATGTGTGACAGATAGGTGTGCACAATTTCATTTCCATTTTGGTGTGTACGTACGCACCACACACGCACGCACCTCTCCCCTCTCACAAGATAGACGCTGTCTACGCCTACGAAACTTTAAGCAATGTGGAGCTGAACCAAACCGCTATTCAATGCATGTAACTACAGCCAAATGTGTTGATTGCTACTTTCTCTTTTACACGAAAGTAGCAAATATATATATGGATATATATTATTTACATTCGGAGTAGTTCGCTCCTTTGCTCATAATAAAACAGACACAGATAGCGTGTCGATAGCAAGCGAGAGAAAATGTTTACCTGGGGTTAAAATATTGTAACACTTGTTCTGTATGGAAGAGTCACGCAAAAGTGATTACAGCCTTTACCGTTTAGTACTGTTACTATGTGAATCTCTTTCAGAGATTTAAAACCATATATATATGTGTGTGTGTGTGTGTGTGTATGTATATGTGTATATGTGTGTATATATATATAATATATATATGTATATGTGTACATGTGTATATATATATATATATATATATGTATATATATATATAATAATATTATATATATATATATATATATGTATGTATATGTGTATATGTGTATATATATATATATATATATATATATATATATATATATATATGTGTATATGTGTATATATATATATATATATATATATAGATATGTTAAGGGTGAAAAGGAACACATGAGTTGATATATATGAAAAACAAGTCAAAATAGAAAATGCTAAAATAATTTTATAAAGAACATTTCAGTACCGGTTTCGTCATTTTGAGACCTTTTCAACTGTAACGATTAAATAATTAAATTTAGAAAAATTAGAAGAAAAGTTTTTTTAAAGGAATATTTGTATAGTGTTCAGATATAAGTGGCATTCTGCCTTTCTCTGACTCCCTTGTTTGCACTTGTGTGTTCGAGGTCGTTGTGAATTCTTGGTAGGGTAGAAGAAGAAGAAGGCCGATGAGGAGAGGGGGTGGGAAAATCTGGGAGTGCCATGATGGTCGTATTTTGAATGGCCAGTGGCGGCTAGCAGTCGCAGTTCAATTCAGGAGAATATTTCTATTGAAAGGCTTGTTTATGGAATTTGCGTAGGTGTTATACTAAAAAGCATTAGTGACAAAGTTAAGAGGTAGAAGGTGGAGAAGAAGAAGAAGAAGAAGAAGAAGAAGAAGAAGAAGAAGAAGAGGAGGAGAAGAAGAAGGAGAAGAAGATGATGATGATGATGATGGTGGTGGTGATGATGATGACGACGATGATGATGATGATGATGATGAAGAAGAAGAGGAAGAAGAAGAAAACAGAGAAGGGAGAATATGAATGGGTGAAAGTAGTGAGGTGTTGTATGACTTGAAGTTGGCATGTTATGGATTATAGCTGTGATTGGGGCTGATTAGTAATGGATTCTTTGGAATGTAATATTTGGTGTGTATTCTTTTATTCTAAAGTTGAGGTATATTAATCGTTTGTCGTAGACCCGTTAAAAAGTGGCCTGTATTTTGTAATAAAGAGAGTTTCTTTACTTATTCGTTGTCTCGAGGTTGTATCGTCCCTAAATTGGTAGAGGGGGAAAATCCTGAAGCTTGGTGTTTTGTTGTTGGCGCAAGTATCTATGTGTTGGCTAAAAGCTATTTTTCTGTTTTGGGGAATTTTTATCTGGGATCTGTGCAGGGCCATTCTTTTACGCAAACTATTTTTCGTTTGGCCTATGTACTGCTCTTGACACCCGGAGCAGGTTAGTGAGTATATTAGGTTCTCCGAAGCACATGTGAAGTTGCTTTTCACTGTAAACCGTTGTCCCTGTTTGAAGGAGAACTCTGATCCCTCAATTAGATAGTCGCATATCCCGCAATTGGGTCTTCTACATTTTTTTACTGTCGGCTTCTGTGTTGAAGAGTGAATTCGGGCTTGTGTTAGGAGACTTTTCATGGATTTAGGCTGTCTCTTGCTTTTTATGATCGTGTGTGTTTGGAGGAGTGTGTTCATTCTGTGGTCTTTTTTTAGGAGGGGTATGTTGTGGAGGATGGTGCCGAAGGCTTCGTTATTGAGAGGGTTGTGTGTGGAGATGTATGGTAAGGCTTTTGGTCGTAAGTTTTTCTTTGATTTGGGATGTCTCAGTTCCTTGAAGGGCACGTTGAATGCACTTGTCAATAAGTGAAGGTGGATAGTTCCTGGTGATAAGGGTATCTTTTAGTTCTTGTAGTCGTGTGTCTCTGGTGTTTGCGTTAGAGACTATAGTGCATATCCTTTTTGCTAGATTGAAGGGGATATTCATCCTGGTGTGTCTGGGGTGGCATGAATTGAATGGAAGATATTGCTTAGAGTCTGTAGGCTTATAATATATGTCTGTTTCTATTATATTATTAGCTTTCTTAATGAGGATATCGAGGAAGGGGAGTTGTTGCTGGCTATATTCCATCGTGAATTGGATGTTTACGTCCAGTCCGTTTAAAATTTCCTGGTTGGCAAAGGAGGGGCCATTCGTGTACCCATCGCAGTCCTCGATTTTTGTCGGTAGAAGTTGTCATTGAAGGCGAAGAAGTTATTTTCCAGGATGAATTTAACCCCTTCTATCACGAATTCTTTTTTGATGCGATGTGGTAGTTCGTTGGCGTGATTCTCTAGCCAGAATTGGATTGCCTCTAGTCCTAGGTTGTGGGGGATATTGGAGTAGAGGTTGACTACATCGAAGGATACCAGTATGGTGTTTTTGTTTATAGTATTCGGTAGGTGATTGAGCATATCCAAGTCGTCCCTTCTTCTTCTTCTTCTTCTTCTTCTTCTTCTTCTTCTTCTCCACCTTCTACCTCTTAACTTTGTCACTAATGCTTTTTAGTATAACACCTACGCAAATTCCATAAACAAGCCTTTCAATAGAAATATTCTCCTGAATTGAACTGCGACTGTTAGCCGCCACTGACCATTCAAAATACGACCATCAGGGCACTCCCAGATTTTCCCACCTCCTCTCCTCATCGGCCTTCTTCTTCTACCCTACCAAGAATTCACAACGACCTCGAACACACAAGTGCAAACAAGGGAGTCAGAGAAAGGCAGAATGCCACTTATATCTGAACACTATACAAATATTCCTTTTAAAACACTTTTCTTCTAATTTTTCTAAATTTAATTATTTAATCGTTACAGTTGAAAAGGTCTCAAAATGACCGATACCGGTTACTGAAATGTTCTTTATAAAATTATTTTAGCATTTTCTATTTTGACTTGTTTTTTCATATATCTATATATATATATATATATATATATATATATATATATATATATATATATTATATATATTATATATATATATATATATATATATATATATATATATATATATATATATAAAGTTTATCCAAACATGAAAACACAAAGAGAAAACACAACAACGCGAGGACGTGGAACAAGTATAGTATTATAATGGACGCTCAGGAAAGAAGGAAAGAAGGAGGCTTTACCGTAACGAGCGGAGCTCTTCGTCGGAAACATAGGAAAAGGAAAGATCCAAAGAAGGGAAGACGGAGGGAAAAAATCGCCAGCGGTACACACGCGGTCACATTTTGAATGACCGAAAGGGAATGGGTGAAGAAAAAGTTCTTTCAAAGACAGGAGAGTGCAAGAGGAGGTATATGTGTGTAAGTGTGGATATGTGTATGCGTGCAGGTCTGCGTGTGCGTGTGTCTTTATGTGTGTATGTGTGCAATGATAGCACGTGTGTGTCTGGCTGTGGATGTTAATCTATGTGTGTTGTAGGACTTAGTATTGTTTAAGGTCAAGGAAGAAGGAATTAGGAGTGGCTCTTGTATCTATCTACCCATGTAGAAGAATGGTCAGTGAAAGGTGATGGTAGTTTGAAGTATGTGTGTGTGTGCGTGTATGTATATGTATTGTGTGCGTGTTTTGTTTGTAGTGTGTGTGTGTGTGCATGTATGTGTGTGTTCGTGTGTGTATACGTAGAGTTTGTGTGTGTGGCGAATAACTGTACTTTACTTTATGTATGTGTGCGTGCGTGCTTGTATGTGCGTATGTGTATATACATGTATGTATAATTGTGTGCGCAGGAGTGGTTATGTGGTAAGTAGCTTGCTAACCAACCACGTGGTTCCGGGTTCAGTGCCACTGCGTGGCATCTTGGGCAAGTGTCTTCTGCTATAGCCCCGGGCCGACCAATGCCTTGTGAGTGGATTTGGTAGATGGAAACTGAAAGAAGCCTGTCGTATATATGTATATATATATATGTGTGTGTGTGTGTGTGTGTGTGTGTGTGTGTGTGTGTGTGTGTGTGTGTCTGTGTTTGTATGTCTGTGTTTGTCCCCCTAGCATTGCTTGACAACCGATGCTGGTGTGTTTATGTCCCCGTCACTTAGCGGTTCGGCAAAAGAGACCGATAGAATAAGTACTGGGCTTACAAAGAATAAGTCCCGGGGTCGATTTGCTCGACTAAAGGCGGTGCTCCAGTATGGCCGCAGTCAAATGACTGAAACAAGTAAAAGAGTAAAAGAGAGTATATATATATATATATATGAATTCTCAATGTCGTGCAGAGATGAATCGAACCCAGAAACCAGTGGTTTACATGTGCAGTAAATTACTCAAACTGCAGGTCAATTTCTGTTAACTTTCAACCTTCTGCAATATTCCTCTCTAAAAACATTCCATCACCTCGGTTTCCTTTATCTTATGTTGTACCTAAGGATTTATAACATTCTCTCGCTGTTTATGATGTGTTTATCAAGTAATTACTTCCCTTTCTGTCGCTCTTTATAACGTCTTTATCTCCTAATTCTATTCCTTTTCCCGGCGTGTTTCAAATGTCTTTATTCAGTAATTACGTAACTCTTTACTTTCCTCAAGCTTTCTTCTAAACATTATTAAAGCACCACGCTCTTTTAATCTCAAACTCCATTGCAGAATATCTTCACAAAACTGATCTAGCGTTCGCAGTGAATCACTTCGTTTGATTTCCACCTTTGTTTGAAAAAGATGGTGGAGAAGATGGCGGCATCCAACCGTTTGTTCCAAATCGTCCGAGAAGTGAAGTAATTTTTGCTGCCTCAACTCTGAACGGTATTGCTTAAATGTTGTTGAAGTCGTTATCAAATAAAGGAATCGACATTATTATTATTGACATTATTGAGGAGGATGGGAGGTGAATGAAGAGGTAGATGAGAAGAGGAGGAAGAGGAGCAGGAAGAGGAGGAAGACTAGAGGGAAGAGGGGAGGGAGGGGAGGGAGGGGAGGGGAGGGAGGGGGAGGGGAGGGGGAAACGAGGGAAGGGGGGAGATGAGGAAAGGAGTAGAAAGAAAAGGAAAAGAGAAAGATGATGAGAGGGAGGAGTATGGTAATTATGATAAAAGAGGAGGAGGGGAGGGGGAAGGGGGGAGGGAGGAAGAGGAGGAGGAAGGGAGGAGGAAGGGAGGAGGAAGGGAGGAGGAAGGGAGGAGGAAGGGAGGAGGAAGGGAGGAGGAAGGGAGGCGGAAGGGAGGAAGGGAGGAGGAGGAGAAGGAAGAGTAGGAGGAGAAGTAAGAGGAGGAGACTAGGAGAAGAAGGGAAAGGAGGGAAAGGGGGGAAGGGAGGGGAGGAGGAAAAGGAGGGAAGGAGGAAAAGGAAGGAAGGGGGGAGGAGATGAGGAGAGGAGTAGAAAGAAAAGGAAAAGAGAAAGGTGATGATGATGAGGAGGAGGAGTATGGTAATGATGATAGGAGAGGGGGACGAGGAGAAAGAGAACAATAACGATACTGAGAAAGAGATGGAAGAGGGGAGGGTGTTGTGGGAGGACATCAACCTGATCCACCTCGCTACGAACCCATCCCATGACCGCCATAACCTGAAAAAAAGTGTAAAACAGCAAAACTCAAACTTCAAGAATCACCCCCCCCTCCGACCCCACCCCATAAATGACTGACTACAGCAATGCAGGGTCGTTTGTGGCTGTGAGACATCTCATCACTTCCTTTCTGTTAGCATAAACGTAACGTTAGAAAAAGATTAAAAGCTGGTCCACATTGAAGGGAGACAACCAATGCTGAAAGTTTATTAAGCATTCAGAAGAAGTAAAAGAAATAGCGAGAGGATCCAATATGGCCGCCGAACAAATTAGAGAAGATGCGGGCGATGTCCTGAATATTTGATACGTAAATCACATTTGTTATTCCAGAGCTTATAGTTGTTTGGGCATACTGAGAATACATAATAAGATTGCGGGAAACAAAGGTGAAAAGGAAACAAGGGCAAAATAGGGATCCTGTTTCGGAAATATATAACAAAAAAAAAACAAAATATTTCTCGATTTGGAATGGAAAACACACCCGGAATTTTATCGTAAAACACAGAAACAAAATGGTTAGGTAAAATTGCCTTCCTGAATTACTAGAAAGCATACAGTTTTAGCAAGAATTGCATATATAATTTACAGAGAGGAAAGAACGATGTAGTTTGTTGGAAATAATCTATTGTTGCATAGCAGGATATAATTTCACGGAAAAAAACATAACAGATTAAATTAAAATTATTGAATTCTTTAAAAAACAAAGCATCACCCACAAGTGACTGAGATTATGCGGCATTACAGGAGATGGTGGGGTGGAATAAATAAAAGATATTTCGTGAGTAATAGAAGTAAATAAACATATTAAAGAAAAAGCGGAAGTACTCGCCAACGACCGGAAAAGCCAATGAAGCAAATGTGTGTGAGGAAAGAGTAGCTGGGAAATATATGGCGATGAATAAGTTTCAAATAAGTGAAACCCCCAACAGATGCTGCGTGGAAACTTAACCGAGTGACTTTAGTTGACTGCGACAGGAACTAAATGTTACCAGTGAACAAAATGGTAGGCGTCTGCGAAACGCCACCACCGCCGCCTCCCCCGACACATTACAATTTAAGAAACAAAATTGATGAACTTCTAAACGTAAGAGTCGTCTCACCGCTACTATGAAATACTGCTCCAACTTCTGAGACAGTGTTTCTACTACATTTACTACTACTACTACTACTACTACTACTACTACTACTACACACACACTCATACATTCACACATTGATACTCCCAAGACCAGATTCAAAGAAAGACATCTTAGATTACTCAGCATCAAGCCGCTTGCCATTCCACTTCAACTTCCTTCTTAGGAATTCCAACCACGTTCCGTGGTTTGCTACCTCAACAGCTCCTTTACAGGATCCAGTGGCTAAAGACATTATCAGGAGGAACCACGTCCGGTTTCGGCCCCTACTTCTCTACCGCTTTCGACGTGGCGAGCCCCACTCCCTTTCGGAGGTGTCTTCAGCTCTAGTTTTGAGTGCATTTTTTCTTTCTTTCTTTTTCTTTGGTGACTGACCATTCTGCCAAATTTCCCTTTAAATACTCGCCGGTAGGCTCCAGCAACCAGCACCAGCTGACTGTCACGTGATACTATCTAAGCTTCAACTGACCAATGGAGGAGAAGGACATGTAGTGTTGGCCCAGGCCGTCTCTAAATCTCCCTTCCAACAGCGTCGTGTTAGTTTCAGTTCCAGCTGTCAGAGCCGACCAGCTGAATGGTGATACAATCCTTCAAACTATCGAGGAGGAGAGGCGCAATGAACGAGATCGCTCTCTTGGCCCTCCTGTCAAGCAGCACCGATGCTGCTTAAGCGCCAGCTAGCCTCACCAAGCGACGCGATTTCCCAGTCGGTGTGTTATGTCTTTCGAACCATTTCGGCTCTTCTCGTTTCAGCCATACATAGAAGCTGGCCTTCTGTATCTTCCTTTTTCGAGCTCTGAGCTAAAAAATGCAAACCTTTTAAATAACGTCACCATTTTCCTTTCAATGAAGCCTCTAGCCCCCACTGCCAGGTGGTAATACTCGACAGTCCATCCCTGTTCCCTGCACTCTTCGATTAATCTCTCATACCTCTTCTCCTTCCATTACTCTGCATAAGCGAGGTTCTCTTCCCATGGCACTATCAGCTTATGGCATAGTGATAAGGATTGTTTACAAAACTACGATAGTTCTTTTCTCTCTCCTTTCTTCTGTTCTTCCTTTTATTTCTTAGTTGGTCTCGATGCCGCTTTTTTATCTCTTCGTGTAGTTTTTTTTATCCCTTCTCTTTCCTCCTCCTTTGCATCCCTCCATCTGGTTCTTAGTTTCTTCTTCTTTTCTCGTATCTTAGCTCTTCCCTGTTGTTTCAAGTGCAAATCTTTTCTCTCTTCCCGATAGATTGTATTGGCCAAGTTCTCGAGCTTTTGTTTGTCGTCCTCTTTGAATTTGGTGGTCATTCTTGCTATCTCGTCGTCGAGATAACTTGCTGCATCATTTGCCTTCGGCCACTGAATCTTTGGCTTCTTCACGCCTATCTCTTTTCTTGGCTGTTCCGATTCAACTGTAGAATGACATCTCGCTATGGTTTCTTTCCGGGAGGTTTTGGCCACACGTCTTCTGGTTTTTCAACCTGCGGTGTTGAATCACTTTCTTCTGACACACCTTCCCTTGGTGAATTCTAATTCTATTTCATTCTTCAGTTACGATCGTCTCCATACAACAAAAGAAATACATTTTGACAGTGTAAATATTAATAGGAATGTAGAAGAATATTTAACATACTGCTATTAATGCACACTGTGTGCATTGCTTCAAACTAAATATTTTCAAAAATAATGGCATTTTCAAAATAGCTTACGCGCACGCACACACACAAATTATATATGTTTATGTGGTAAGTAGCTTGTTTACCAACCACATGGTTCCGGGTTCAGTCCCACTGGGTGGCACCTTGGGAAAGTGTCTTCTACTATAGCCTCGGGCCGACCAAAGCCTTGTGAGTGGATTTGGTAGACGGAAACTGAAAGAAACCCGTCGTATATATGTATATATATATATATGTATGTTTGTGTGGTTGTGTATTTGTCCCCGTCACTTAGCGGTTCGGCAAAAGAGACCGATAGAATAAGTACTGGGCTTACAAAGAATAAGTCCCGGGGTCGAGTTGCTTCATTAAAGGTGGTGCTCCAGCATGGCCGCAGTCAAAATGACTGAAACAAGTAAAAAAAAAAAAGAAAAAAAAAAAAATATATATATATATAATATATATATAGAGAGAGAGAGAGAGAGAGAGAGAGAGAGAGAGAGGAGAGAGTCAGTGAGTGGCAGACAGGCAGACTGATCTTTAAATGAATGTAGAAAGATGTCAAAATATCTAAACTTAGTTGTCGAGCCAGCAATAGTAAGTAGAGTTAGTTTTTGCTCATTTCTAAATTAAAAAAACAAACCAAAAAAACCTAGTTTCTGTAGATTAGCCTCCGTTCTTTATCAGGTTCTGTAGGGTATTGAACTCATGACACCTTGTTTCACATCAAATTCACACATTCCATTCCTCTCCACCATCACAGACCGATTGTGAACATCCGTGCCAATGTTAATGAAATTTAAATTGCAAATAGCAATGTCGCTTTTCTGTAATATACTATGACTTGTCTAGTTTCAACGGTTTTCTCTTCCCGTCACTGTCTCTACGGCATAAAGCTCACATCTGTAGAGAGGCGACAGCAGAAAATAGAACGAAGTTACTGAACTCAATAAATAAAAAGGTTACTGAATAAATCTGAATAATTACGGTCAAAGAAACGAGTGAAGTTCACCGCTATTAACAAGAGAACGCTTTACCTTTACATCAAAGCCATCACGACAGAATTGGATAAAAATAAGAGAGGATGGATATATATATATATATATGTATGTATAAACGTATATGTATATATATGTATATATATGTATATATGTGTATATGTGTGTTAATGTACATATAAATGTATACACACATACAAATATATACATGCATACATATATGTGTGGTATATATATATATATATATATACACACACACACCAAAGCCTCGTCTTCAGGGTAACATATTCATTGTTCCATTCCAAACGTATGAGGGGAATGTTTTTATTTTCAGTTCTATCGGACGATTGCACCAACCCCTTACATGACAGGATGAAGGGTGAAGTTGACTTGAGCGTAATTTGAACTCAGAATATACAGGGCCGGAAAACTAAGGCGTCGAACTGGCAGAATTGTTAGAATGTCAGAAGTCGGAGAAAATAGCTTCCGCTATTTCTGCCGGCCCTTTATAAGCTGACCTCAGCATACATTTGAACTCAGAAAGTTCAAATTATGCTGAGGTCAGCTTTGCCTTTCATCCTGTTATGTTGGGGGTTGGTGCAATCCGACTGGTTTCATAAACCGTTGGTCTTGTGTCAAACGACAGAAGACGAAAGAGAAATCCTGACTTGGTTAAGAGGGAAACATAGCAAAAGATTTTGGCAGTGAAATGGATCAGAACACTGAATGTTCGTTTGAAATAATAGACCATCGGTTCAATTCCGTGCATATGACAAGTATGGAACGTAATGAGGTTCGGGGCCAAACTTGAAATGAAAAATAGATTCTTTAATAGGCCATGGTTGGTTGTATGGTTAAGATGCTTGCGAGCTGGCTGAAACGTTAGCACGCAGGACGAAATTCTTAGCGGCATTTCGTCTGCCGCTACGTTCTGAGTTCAAATTCCGCCGAGGCCGACTTTGCCTTTCATCCTTTCGGGGTCGATAAATTAAGTACCAGTTACGCACTGGGGTCGATGTAATCGACTTAATCCGTTTGTCTGTCCTTGTTTGTCCTCTCTGTGTTTAGCCCCTTGTGGGTAGTAAAGAAATAGGTTAAGAAGCTTGCTTTTCAACCTCATGGGTTGGGGTTCAATCACTTGGGCAAGTCTCTTCCTTTCTAACCCAAGACCGACCAATGCCTTCTGAGTACATTAGGCAGATGGAAACTGTGCTTCACGCCGTCTGACAACTAATGCTGGTCTGTTTACATCCCTGTAACTTAGCGGTTTGGCTAACGATATCGATATAAGTACCAGACTTCAAAAAAATAAGTACCGGTTCGAAATTTTTTGGAATAAAACCCTTCAAGGCGGTGCCCCAGCATAGCTGCAGTTGACTGAGGCAAGTAAAAGATGTATTAAATGAAATCTTTTTGTAAAAAGCACCCAACATAAAAGTGATTGATTGCTTTTAGGGTTTATTTTTGTCTTTGTGGCGTTGGGTTGGATCTTTATAGCAAAATTTTGACTAATATTGTGAATCTGTTCACTTCAACATTTTATGTTCCTATGGTCCTGATACTTTAGCGCACAATCTCTTCAATACCCACCTAATTCCGTTGCTTACTTTTACTTCCTGTGGAGTAGAGATCATCGATGACTTATCTCCCTTGTTCTTCACTCCGGGTTGCCTTCCTCTCCTTGGCCATGCTGGTGTCCGATAGTCATCGTTGTTTCTGTAAGTTTGCTTTTTGCCAAGATAGGGATGTTCGTCCCAAACAAACCCATTTTTGCTTCTGGAAAGAGGGAGCCCATATTAGTTTTGCTTCTCTCCTTTGACCTGTCCAGCATGAAGGGCCCTCCTATGAATCTGCGCTCCATGGGCATAGCTCACAGGCTCATTGAATATATAGCTTTGATTATACGGAAAACTTACAAAGTTCGAACACATTTTCAACCAGTATTGATTCTAAAGTATATAAAGAGCAAGCAAGATGAACACAAGCTGAGACACTTGTCTGTCCCTTGACCCAAGAATTAGAGAAAACGAAAAAGTGTTCTTATTTAGATTCTAAATGATACGAAAGAATAGGAATTCTTGAATCGAAGATCAAAACGATTAGAAATCCATTGAGGACTCTAAACAAGTTCAAAATAATATATATTATAGTTTAATAATATATATTATATATATTATAATATATATTATAGTTTATAGACTGAATGTTTTAATCAAGAAACTAATTGACAAGAAACATTCTGTATTTATTGAGACAGTTCAATACTATATTCCCTTATGTACTGTATTGATTAGGGCCAATAACAGAACTCAGCAGTTTTAGATCTCAGCTATGTTTACTAGTCTTGCTAAGAGAGAGCGAGAAAGAGAAGAGAGTTTACTGTCGTTTTATATCGATATGTGTCGTATTCGAAAGGAACAGAACGGAAGAATGATATTTTAGCGATTGGGTTATGGTTATATGGTAGTACACCGACGTGTGTGTGTGTGTGCAGTTGGAATTTACAAAAAAAAGACGAAGATGGGTGTGTAGACAACAAACAGATGTATTAGTTTAATGCTCGGGAAGTGAGAAAGTCTTTTACGTTTCGAGCCTATGCTCTTCGACAGAAAGGAACACAGAAATAAACAGGGAGAGAAAATAAAAAAGGTTTAGTGGCTAGCGATCAGTCATGGCGAATGCCGGACAGAGGTCGTCAGACAGGAGAGCTAGGAAGAAGAAGAGATAAAAAAAAGTAGTGGTGATCCCAAAACGAAGGTGCACGTGCGTGTGTGAGAGCATATATGTGCGTGTGGATAGGGGCTGGTGACCTTGACGTGTACGTGTACATGTGTAGGTGTGTGGATGATGGTGTGGGTGCTGGGAAGCGGTCAGTGCTAGAGTGTGTGCAGAGTAGTGTGATATGGTATGACCTGGTGGTGTGGAGGTGGTGCTGGCGTGTGCAATTGAATAAAATTAAAACATGGTCTGGTTTTCATGTTTTTTATTATTGTATTTAAATTTTTTTAGAATGTTGTAGTGTGTTAAATATTAAAAAGATATTTTGTAATATCCATAAAGTTCAATTAGAGCTTTCATACGTTCGCAGTAATCATCAGATTTGAAAACGCATTGACTGAGACTTGAGTGCTTGACAACTGTAGTAAAATGATTGACATTTTATAACTTTTAGAACGCTCCGATAAGCTGAATGTTTCGAATACGGTTTTGACCATTGCCGAGCGCAATGATATTAATGGCATAGATTCCGCCTTTATTTTAACCAAATAGCTTGCGGTTTACATGTAATGGTTTTATGAATCGGCAAAATTAGTTGGTTTCAATCGTTTTTATTTCAGTTGGTGGAAGTCTTCTAAAATTTGTTTATATTCATTTCCTAAAGATATTGTTTTAAACCACATCATTAACTGATTTTATATTATTGTTATTTCCGTTCAGAACAGGTTTGATCAATTTAATGAAACGTTTTTCTTTTATCTTCCTTCCAACCTCACGTGTCTCATGTAGTTTGTGGAAAGGAAAAAGTAGAAACACTTTCTGACCGCATGTCTCTATATGTTCGCTCAGTGGAATTTGGCGAACATTGGTGTTCTGGATTTGTTGTCTGTGGACCCATGAGTGTTCCGAAAATACATTCCCTGTCTTGCCAATATATAGTTCCTCACAATTAGGGCATTTATTGGGCATTACGCTATATGCTCACGGGCATATAGAGTAATGGTTAAGAGCGCCAAGATTCCGAGTTCAATTCCAGGCAGTGCCTTGAATTAATAATAATAACATCAGCAAAATATTCCTAAGGAATGAGAACCCAAGGTTGGATTCAAAATTCTACCAAGACACCTGATAAAGGATGGAGAGTAAATCAGTCGAAACATTGTGGTAACAACAAACAAGATGAGGACAAATATCCGCCCAAAGTAAATAATTTAAATGATGTACAGAGTTCCTCATCTCTAAAATATAGAACAGTGATATATATACATATATATATATATATATATTTACATACATATTGGTATATATTTCTACGTTTATGCACGTGACCGTTAGTCCGTGTTCGTTTAAATATGTGTTCGTTTGTATGCATTTGCTGGTGTGTGTGTTTCCTTTATATATACTCATCTGTATCTATCCCTCTGTATGCATTCGTTTGTACCTGTTCGTTTAAATATGTAGTCGTATGTCTTCATTTACGAATCTATTCGTTTCCTTGTGTTCGCTTGTATGTATTCCTCTGTATTCATTCGTATTCATGTATGTATCGCGTATATATGTTCGATTATTTATGCATTCCTTTGCATGTGTTCGTTAATCTATGTATTCGTATGTATACCAATATACTTGTGAAAAATGATTTTAAAAGTGTGTTATGGACGTGAAAAAAAATAGAAGGAGGAGATAAATGTTAATAGAACAAAGATATCTAAAAGTAACCAACAAATTTCCTTCTTATTGATTCACTGTATAGGAATTCCTCTTATATTTTTTACCTAGTTTCCATTCCAGCAGAGTAAAATCCACTTTTCTCATATATCTAATTTACAAAATAAACAAAAAAATATATTGAGGTAAAAGTAAATAAAAATAAAGATAACGGCGATTATTGGATCTACAAGACTTAAAGAATTAATCTTTTCTGAAGATAACTTTTCGAGAATTAGTTGAGATTCATTTTAGCAAAATGACGCTTAAAATTGTTAATTTCATCGACATACATATTCAAATACACAGGTATGATCTCCCCACCACCACCACGTATATATATATGTGTGTGTGTGTGTGTGTGTGTGTGTGTGTTATATTTATATAAATATATATTATATATACTTACGTACACATGTACGCATATATGCACATATACATTATAGTCACATGTATACATACATGTATACTTTATAAATATATATATTTACATTGTAAAAAAATAAATATTCTCTGTGGACAAAAACTATATCAGTGAAGTTCGTGAATGTGGATACATTCGTATCTCATGATTAATAAGAAAAAATACACACACACACACACACACACACACACACACACACATATATATATATATATATTATATATATATATATATATTATATATATATATATATATATATTATATATATATATATATATATCTATATATATATATATATAATATATAATATATATATATATATATATATATATGGTGTTGGGGGTATAAGTATCGATTTCTCGCTTTCGTTTCCACTCTTACATAATCAGACCATTATGCATATTTCTAAGTATATTTTTTATGCCTGCTTCTTCAGTAGATGTATAAGTGTGTATGTGCGTGTATGTTCTTCAGTCACACGTAGTCATAGACAGGAACTTTTGAAGCCAGTGTGTGTGTGTGTGTGTGTGTGTGTGTGTGCGAGTATATAAAACATTGTATTGTGTATGTGTGGAGGCTTAGTGGTGAGGTGTTTGACTCGTGATTATAAGATTATGGTTTCGCTTCCTGGTCCGGGCAACACGTTGTGTTCTTCAGCAAGACACTTCATTTCACGTTGATCCAGTGCACTCAGCTGGCAAAAATTAGTTACCCTGCGTCCGACCGGCGCCTCGTGCCAGAGGGGAACATATGCACCACCGAAACTGGGAAACCGGCCCTATGAACCCACATGAATCGGGAAGCAACTTTATCTTTCTAGTCTACTGTTTATGTGTAATTATTTAAACACATAAAATATACGTGTGCGTGTGTGTGTGTGTTACCCATAATTATGTATCATATACATATTTATATATATATATTATATATATATATATCATTGCTTATTTTGATTTTATTCACTTTACTTTGAGTTGTACTGATAATACCGCACTGATTTGGTGCTTCGAATTAAGTACCTAATTCATCTGAATCTCAATTATTTATATATATATATATATATATACATTTCAGTCATACGGTTTCAGCCATGCTGGAGCACCACCGTGCATTTGTACCCTTTCCACAGCCTCCTTCTGTGGTTGGCTTTTCTTGAGTGGTGGGATTGATATTTCATACCATCGCCTTTGACCTTTTTTCCTTTGGTTGCTGGCTCATTTGCTGTAAGAGAGAGAGAGAGTTTGACACTGTTGCCCTCGTATTTCTCTAACCACGTGATGGGCTCGTTTCATTCTGTGGATAACAGAATGCGAATTTCTTTTCGAAAGCATCGAAACTCACTTTAGTTTCTTCATTCTTTTGAAAGAGCACTGAAATCTGGAAGTCTTTGAACCCTCCGCTAATCCGGTATCTGGCCCTCACTTCAGATGGGTTGGGAAGCACCTTTGGTATTCTGCAGGGGTACTCAATGCAGGTGTTTATATAACTCTTGACGCCGAAGTTAGGTGTTAGACTTTCCAGAACTTTCCCCATATCTGTCTAGATCCTTATTCACTTGTTATTGTTTGTGTTTCGGATGGCTTCCCCACTGGGGGCCGGTAATAATTGCTCAAAAGACTTGTCAACCTACAAACAAGGCTTTCAAATACAATGATCCAGTCTCATTAAGCCTTATATTTGCGAAATGCTATCTGCGTTCCTCAAATCTTATTTGCGTCCCGATTTCCATCTCCACTTCCCCTTCCGCTTTTCATGACATTGGACAAAACACATCTTCGTTTGAAATAAACTCTTTTGACCGCAAATCTTTCAGTCTTGTCCCCTCCGCTGTCCCCTTTACACTTTCAGTCTTGTCTCCTCCACTCTCCCCTTTACACTTTCAGTCTTGTCCCCTCCACTCTCCCCTTTACACTTTCAGTCTTGTCCCCTCCACTCTCCCCTTTACACTTTCAGTCTTGTCCCCTCCACTCTCCCCTTTACACTTTCAGTCTTGTCCCCTCCACTCTCCCCTTTACACTTTCAGTCTTGTCCCTCCACTCTCCCCTTTACACTTTCAGTCTTGTCCCCTCCACTCTCCCCTTTACACTTTCAGTCTTGTCCCCTCCACTCTCCCCTTTACACTTTCAGTCTTGTCCCCTCCGCTGTCCCCTTTACACTTTCAGTCTTGTCCCCTCCGCTGTCCCCTTTACACTTTCAGTCTTGTCCCCTCCACTCTCCCCTTTACACTTTCAGTCTTGTCCCCTCCACTCTCCCCTTTACACTTTCAGTCTTGTCCCCTCCGCTGTCCCCTTTACACTTTCAGTCTTGTCCCCTCCGCTGTCCCCTTTACACTTTCAGTCTTGTCCCCTCCACTCTCCCCTTTACACTTTCAGTCTTGTCCCCTCCACTCTCCCCTTTACACTTTCAGTCTTGTCCCCTCCACTCTCCCCTTTACACTTTCAGTCTTGTCCCCTCCACTCTCCCCTTTACACTTTCAGTCTTGTCCCCTCCACTCTCCCCTTTACACTTTCAGTCTTGTCCCCTCCACTCTCCCCTTTACACTTTCAGTCTTGTCCCCTCCGCTGTCCCCTTTACACTTTCAGTCTTGTCCCCTCCGCTCTCCCTTCCCCTTTACACTTTCAGTCTTGTCCCCTCCGCTGTCCCCTTTACACTTTCAGTCTTGTCCCTCTCACTCTCCTCCCCTTTACACTTTCAGTCTTGTCCCCTCCACACTCTCCCCTTTACACTTTCAGTCTTGTCCCCTCCACTCTCCCCTTTACACTTTCAGTCTTGTCCCCTCCACTCTCCCCTTTACACTTTCAGTCTTGTCCCCTCCACTCTCCCCTTTACCACTTTCAGTCTTGTCCCCTCCACTCTCCCTTTACACTTTCAGTCTTGTCCCCTCCGCTGTCCCCTTTACACTTTCAGTCTTGTCCCCTCCGCTGTCCCCTTACATACACTTTCAGTCTTGTCCCCTCCGCTGTCCCCTTTACACTTTCAGTCTTGTCCCCTCCCTCTCCTTTACACTTTCAGTCTGGTCCCCTCCACTCTCCCCTTTACACTTTCAGTCTTGTCCCCTCCACTCTCCCCTTTACACTTTCAGTCTTGTCCCCTCCACTCTCCCCTTTACACTTTCAGTCTTGTCCCCTCCACTCTCCCCTTTACCCTTTCAGTCTTGTCCCCTCCACTCTCCCCTTTACACTTTCAGTCTTGTCCCCTCCACTCTCCCCTTTACACTTTCAGTCTTGTCCCCTCTGCTGTCCCCTTTACACTTTCAGTCTTGTCCCCTCCACTCTCCCCTTTACACTTTCAGTCTTGTCCCCTCCGCTGTCCCCCCTTTACACTTTCAGTCTTGTCCCCTCCGCTGTCCCCTTTACACTTTCAGTCTTGTCCCCTCCACTCTCCTTTACACTTTCAGTCTTGTCCCCTCCACTCTCCCTTTACACTTCAGTCTTGTCCCTCCACTCTCCCTTTACACTTTCAGTCTTGTCCCCTCCACTCTCCCTTTACACTTCAGTCTTGTCCCTCCACTCTCCCTTCCCTTTACACTTTCAGTCTTGTCCCTCCACTCTCCCCTTTACACTTTCCGTTTGTCCCTCCGCTGTCCCTCTTACAACTTTCAGTTTTCCCCTCCACTGTCCCCTTTACACTTTCAGTCTTGTCCCCTCCGCTGTCCCCTTTACACTTTCAGTCTTGTCCCCTCCGCTGTCCCCTTTACACTTTCCACCTGACCTCAAAAGCACCAACCTGCATTTCTTTTTCGTTAAAAGCAGTGGAGAAAGTCTTCCAACTGACCCGACGGATTGTTTCCTATACAATAGGCGTTGCCGGTCTGGCTGTGTGATCAAGAAGCTCGCTTTGCAGCTTCATGGTTTTGGGTTCAATTCCACTGCGCGGAATCTTGGGAAAGTGTCTTCTTCTTGAGCCCCAGACCAACCAATGCTTTGTGAGTGAATTTGATATAGGGAAATTGTGTGGAAGTACCACGTATATATATGTATGTTTGTCGCCTTCCATTGCTTAACAACCGGTGCTGGTTTGTCTACATCCCCGTAATTTGGCGGTTCGGCAAAAGAAACAGAGAATAAGTACAAAACTTAAAACATAAACTTAAAGTACTGAGGTCGACTTTTTCGACTAAACTCTTGAAGGGCGTTCCCCAGCATGGTCGCTGTCCAATGACTGAAACAAGCAAAAGATAAAAGAAATAACTAGAACTTGACCACTACATGCCGATCATTTTTGTCTGCTCTGCAACATTATGTACGTATTCTATTCTTCGCATTGTCACATCTCTTCGGCTTGTCTTGACAGCAGTGATGCTGCAACAAAGATTTCTGAAAGCTAATCTATAATGCTTTATCTGGCAGTGTATGGAGTAAGCGCATTCAGTTTGTAACAATAACAGATCTACAGTAGAAGTAACACAAAACTTAGCATAAAGAAAGGAAAGAAAGGAAAGAAATAGCGATGCACATCAAAGTCAGATGACAACACATCTAGATAACAGGGTCACAGCACAAAGCGAACTGGGGAAAAGAAAACAACATCGACAAAAGCCGAACCAGATGTATACCAACGAAAATATGAGTAAAAGTGAATTTGCATAAGCTTTAAGAACAGAAAACTGTAAAGAATAGAGATTTTGAATATTGCAATAATCCAAAGATGGATATAGAATCACAATTAATCGAATACGCTTCCGAAAGTTAAAGCATAACGATGCAACAACAACAATAAAAAGGTAAAGTTAGCAATCCTAGAATCACTTAAATACGAAAATCAATATCCCAGGTTAAATCAAATAATCGAGGCAGCAACTATGATAGCCATGAAAGTGCGTGAATTCTCTGGGAAAACAACGGAAAGGAAAAACTATTTTTTAAAAAAGAAAAAACGACGTGGAGAAAGAATTCTCAATCGCTCATGAAATCGTCAGAGTAGCATCGCTGAATATTTCTCAAAACCAATGAGACGGATGTGAGGAAAGTAAGTTCACTAAAGATAGCCATGGGTCAAGTGAGGATGTTGAACTGGACGACAGATAAAGTACCCCCGCCCTGCCAATATCAGGTAGAGTTCATTTAATGAATTTCTGAACGATTTCACTTACGAAAATTCAACCAACTCGACCGAGGTCGACTTTGTCTTTCATCCTTTCAGGGTTGATTAAATAAGTACCAGTTACGCACTGGGGTCGATATAATCGACTTAACCCGTTTTTCTGTTCTTGTTTGTTCTCTCTGTGTTTAGCCCCTTGTGGGTAGTAAAGAAATGGGTATTTCATCTGCCGTTACGTTCTGAGTTCAAATTCCGCCGAGGTCGTCTTTGCCTTTCATCGTTTTGGGATCGATGAATTAAGTACCAGTTGTGTACTGGGGTCGATGTAATCGACAAGTCCTCTCCCCAAAAATTTCAGTCTTTGTGCCTACAGTTGAAATTATTATTATTATTATTATCTAAGTGGAAAGCATGCACAACCGCTTTCATGTAGAGTCCTACAATATAGAAATATCAACCTTCGGTGTTACAGATTTCAATGCTGCACCACGCCATCTATTCGCTTAATATAAAAATGACTGTTGATAATGTTACGTTGTGGTAATCTGCACAGGTAACAAATCTTTTTACTTTAGTATACGTAATTCCTGGTGAAGGGCAACCGATTCACATAGGAAAGTCTTTTGTCTCCAGTTATCCGAAAATTTTCGTGAGTCCTTCACAAAGTCATGGCTGGATTGTGTATTTATTATTTACTTTATATCAAAAGAAGCCCTTGTCCGCCCCCTGTCGAGAGACAGAGAGAAACAAAGAAGCGGACGGGTGGGGAATCCAGTTTGTCTGTGTGTCATCATTTTCATCGATCTCAGATACTAATTGTCATACAACACAGTGTCCAAAAACTGAGAGTTTCAGCTTGTACGGGAATTTCTTTAGCTAATCGATGAATCATGTCTACCATCAAATCACAAGATTATCGATCGATAAGCGAAGCAATCGTCCATCAATGTTTGTGGTTTGTTCATAAAAAAAATGAAACTTTTCTCCAAATCTCGCTGCTTTTCGTATTTTCTGTAGTTTTTTTTATTCTTTTCTTTGTTTCAGTTACTTGACTGCGGCCATGCTGCGGCATCACATTGAAGGGTTTAGTCGCTCAAAAGTGATCCCATTAATTTTATCTTAAATCTGGTACTCTTTTCTTCTCTTTTGCCGAACCGGCAGGTTACGGAGATGAAAGCAAAGCAACACCAGTTGTCAAATGACGGTGCAGACAACCGCAAACATGTATTGAGGGCTTTAACAGTTTCGGCCAACCAAATTCACACTCGAGACGTCGTCGACCCAAGAAAACACTTTCCTAAAATGTCATGCAACAAGACCGAACCTAAAACCTCGACGTTACAAATTGAACCACACAGCCATGTCTGTGCCTAATATAAATCCAAGCAGTGAGACCGAACCTTTGATCTCGCGTTTGCCAAGTGAACTATTTCCCCATTTCGCCAAACAACACCAACA
>NC_043021.1:24576357-24583857 GCF_006345805.1 Octopus sinensis | reverse complement strand
ATGGTATATATATATATATATATATATATATATATATATATACATACATACATATATATACATGTATATATATTGCTGACATATTTGCATAATATGGTTTTGTCTCTAATTTAATAAATTATATATAATATATATAGATATATATATATATTATATATATATATATATATCTATATATATATATATATATGATATGTAGATATCTGTATATATGCATACATGTGTGTGTGTGTGATGTGTATTGGATTGATTTTGACATTTTTCTTTTTTTTTCTGGTCGTTTGTTTTAGTTATTGTTTTTGCAGAAGCTTAAACATGGAAATATCATTTTGGCTGTAAACAAAGCAACAATTATCAGGCTGTGTTTTATTTATTCACTTAAAAACATCAAATCTGTCGCTCTCAGACGACGTTGTTTTGTTTGGGTTTTTTAAATTTCTTTTGGGTCTTTTTTTTTTTTTTCCTTTTTTATGGTGATGTTGGTGGGGCTGGGTTGTTTATCATTGCAACTTTTATTACAACGTAAAAGATAGGAAATATATGAAACGGTTTGGGAAGTTATTATCAACTGCAGCAAATAAAAAACGAATAAAATCAGTCAAAAACCGACAAGCTGGGTGCGAGGTGGGTGTGGTGGGGGGGGGGCAATGAATGAGTTTGTTTTTGAAATTACAAAAACAAGATCGATAACGAAACGAAACGAAACAAGAAGCAAAAGAAATAATTACGAAACTGTCACACAGAATAATTTGCTAATTTCAATTTTCGCTTCCATCCACCGAATACGTTTGTTCGGAGTTATAGATGTTTACCATTTACCATTGATTTTTTTTTTGTTTCAGTCACTGGACTGTGGCCATGCTGGGGCACCACCTTGAAGGGTTTCATCGAACAAATCGACCCTAGTACTTATTTGTCTTTTCAAGTATATCAATTGCTTTTGCCGAACCGCTAAGTTACTGGGTCGTAAACAAATTAATGCTGGTTGTCAAGTGATGATGGAGAGGACAAACACTGTACCAAAGACATGTATACATACATATATGTTTATGTATGTATACAACGGGCTTCCGCACAGTTTCTGTCTCTCAAAATCACTCACAAACCATTTGTATACATAATCAGTAAAAAACCGTCTTTTCTACATTTATTTACTTATATTCCTTTTCACAGGGTTTCCTGGTGACAGGAAGTGAGATTCGAACTCTCACCTTCATCAGTCCATTACCCGCGACTCGTTCTATATCTGTCAACTCCATATGGGTTAAAAGATATAAATGCCCTAGGATAAGTTTGAACTCGAAGTGAAGAGAACAGCCGGTTCAAAATCTACGATGCATTTTATCCGGCTGTCGCATGACTATAACATGACTATGAATAGTTACACATATAAATATATACACTTGCGTCAGAAATTAATTAGCACTTCTCAAATTTCTACATTAAATAGGTTAATCAAATAACCTATGAGCTGTTCAAAACGTCTTACGCGATGAGAAAACTAGCATGGGGTGATTTCGGTCCTTGCGAGGCGCTAACCTATATCTATTAAACAAAGGATGATTTGTCTGCATTCGCACTCCAAGTTGTTGCACTGCATGGTCAACATCATAAGGCTGTAGACTCCAACTGCTCTGCAAACAAAGTTACGTCTCATTCTGCGCAACAGTGACTCCCAACAAAGCAATAGTTCGAGATATTGCCACTAGGGTGACAACCCATACCTTGAGTGAAGAGCAAATCAAAGGTGCTAATTATTTCTGACGGTAGTGTACCATATACTTGCATAACATATACATATGTATGCATATGTGTGTGTGTGGTTTGTATTATATATATATATATATATATATATATTATATATATATATAGCGGTTCGGCAAGAGCAGAGATCATAGAGAAAAGAGATATAAATAGAATTTTTAAAAAAACGCAACTAAAAATTCTTGTTGCAGATAATTTTTTGTGAAGAGATTGAAAATGGTATTATCAGCAAAACAGGAGATTCCAGAACACCAAAACATGTTTGAGCCGACGAAAAATATATTTGGGAAAAGAAACTTGGAGTCATTTGTGAGTATATTAAAGCTGGAAACCCTAGAATTGTGAATTGTGGAACAGGAATGGAAGTGGTGCTTGTGGGATACAATGGTACGATCTTGTGTCCCTTCGTCAAAAGGATAAAGAAAAGGGACACAAGGAAATTTATTCTCGTTTGTCGATCTGCCGCAATGACTTGAAAATCTACACACATACACAAATAATAAGTTTTGGGGGTAAACATAGAAATTTATCGAATAGGTATATAACATAACGATAGCTTTTGTTATCCATATAAGGAAGATGCAGTGCAGAGAATCAGCGACGTAGAGAAAGAGTTAACTCGCATTTCCAAATGTCTCATGGTAAATAAATCCTTAATATTGACGATTATAACTAAATATCTTCGAGTCAATACTTCCAAGCATAAAAATTCCACGAGCATAAAATATATTTGAGATGCTATCAACCAGCAGATGTTAATTCCTGAAGTAAAAATCAATATGCATTTCAGTTCAAATATATTGAGGGGTTGGGGGTTTCTTTTATATATATATATATATTATGAAATAAAGAGAATGCACAGTATTGAAAACGGTGCTATTGTAAATGAAGGTAGTTTCGAAACTATTTGAAAGAGACATCTATATTCGGAAAATAATCGATTTTTAAGACCTTTAAGCAATGCAGGTTACAAGTGAAGTCAAATATACAAGGTGATGTCATTAAAAAGAAAGACAAAATATTGTGTCACCTTCCATAAGTTGTTTAATGCATGTATTATATTTCGGAAGAGCAAGGCAACGAGCTTGCAGAATCGTTAGAACTGCCGGACAAACTGCTTGGCGGCATTTCGTCCGTCCTTATGTTCTGAGTTCATATTCTACCGAGATCGACTTTACCTTTTATCTTTTTAAGTCAAGTTGAGAATTGGGGTCGATGGAATCGGCTTACCCCGCCTCTCACAATTACTGGCCTTGTACCAACATTTGAAGGTTTTATATTTTGGGAAAGTTTTCCTTTATCCATAGAAATTAATCCAAGATTTCGGAGGTGGGGGTCATTATTATCAGCCTGCCATTCCGGTGATAATACCACATTTTCTCTGAATTCTCCGATTCTTATATTTGATGAGGGGAAATATTTCCTAAATATTATAGAAACATTAAACAACTTTTATCGAGTGAATATATATTTTGTCAGTTTCGTTACTGGCATCACTTTATATATTTTTTTCAAACTTCTCACCTGTATTGTTAAAGGTCTTCTTTAAAATATTTATATCATTTACACACTGAAGCGCTTCAGGTAAATTACAGAACTCTTATAAATGGATTAAGGAATGGAAATGGAAACCAATAATCGCTTAATCCAGTGGATTGTTCTCTTCTGGAATACCAATTAAAGCGTCTCAACCCATGTCCCGGCGAGAGAGAGAAGGCAAGACTGGGTGAATTTCACTTCCTTGTATCAGTTCGTTATTATGGCGAGAAGATCGATTCGCTTTGAGCAAGAGAAAAATACGTTCCCCAGCAAACATAGAAACTTAGCGAGTGCTAGTTTATCTATATATCTTATATATAACAACCCCCACCTCCGAAATCTTGGATCAATTTTTATGTTATATTGGATAACATTTCCCAAAATATAAGATATATAGATATCTAGCACTCGCTCTAGATATAAGGGAGGAGTCTTCGAATCTACCTTTAGGTAGATGCAAGGCTAAGCTTCGACTCTCACAAACTTTGATAAGCTGGAACAAGAGAGGGGGAGGGAGAAAGAGGGGAGGGGAGGGGAGGGGAGGGGAGAAGAGGGGAGGGGAGGGGAGGGGAGGGGAGAGAGGGGGGGAGGGAGGGAGACAGAAGGGGAGACAGAGAGAGGGAGGAGGGAGGGAGGGAGAGAGATAGAAGGGGAGAGAGACAGAGGGGAAAGGAGAGAGACAGAGAGAGGGAGAGAGGCAAGAGAGGGAGTGTGTGTGTGTGTGTTGTGTGTGTGTGTGTACCTCGGTTTCATTGCATTCGATTTTTTTAAAACACCAATTAAATCGCCTTTCCTTGTTTGATACAAAACAAACAGCAAGAGATAGAAAGTGTAAAATCTGCAAGTATGAACCCCCTTACTATGGCGCAACATTGGTTCGGAGACTCAAGTTGTGACACGTTTTCCGCTAAACGGACATGTTTAACGCAATGTATTGCGTAACGTCAGGTCGTATAAGCCATATTAAATAGAAGCCAGAGTTGCCCACTACATCCATTCTTCCGAATTTATCTCTTGGCAGAAAGAAAAAAATATTAATAGAATCATGGTTTTAGGATTGCTGAGTAATTAAGAGGTTAGCTATCTAATCGCGTGGTCCGGGTTCGTTTCCCCTGTGTCTTGTCTTAAGCAAGTATCTTATACGATGTTCTCGCGTTGTAAGTGAAATTGAGTTGATGGAAATTGTGTGGAAGACCGTCAGATGGACTGTATCGATAAATCAAAAGGTACCCATCCTTGTCACACATTGGTACACTGTCATTGATTCTGCCTGAGAAATACGCTAAGAGTCTGTGGAATACTCAACTACTTACAAACTGATTTAATGAGCAGCGAATGAATTTGCTCAACCAACCGAACATTCGTGTTTGAAGTTGATGGATCTATTAAATTATTAGTAAAAATTATATAATAATCTGGTGTAACATTTACAATGTAACATGCAAACGTGGAACGGCACTAGTCGTAATATTTTGTCTTGGAAACACTTCTGAAAGAGGCTTGAGAGCTAAAACAAGGCGAATCATCAGACGCTGGTGTTCCCATATCATTTGATCTCCTTAAGGACGAATTCTCCTGGATAAAATTATATGGCATACATTTATAAAAGTTATTCAAGGAATTTTTCAAGCTTAAGGGAATATTCTGAAGACCCAGATCAAAATAAGTCTCGATGTAAATATTGTTTAATTAAATGGAAAGTGAACAACACAGCAGAGTTTATATCACATATCTCTGGAATTCTGAAAGCTTATAAAAGTCATATGCATGTAGAAAATCGATTGAAAAGCGGAAATTGAAACCAATTATCAGTAAATTATAGCTCGGAATCAATGCATTGAATTTCTGGAACATGGATTAAATCGTTTCCATCTGTGTGACATAAGAGGAAATAATGTCTGTCACACGTCTGTATGAGAGAGGAGATGGCGAACGGCCTAATGAAATTTGCTGTATTGTGTGACGCTGATAATAGAGATTTAGCGATTAGTAATATAGAAAAGTATATATACAATGAATCCGTAATACAACCAGTTGGTCCATTCAATCTTCTAAATTTATGTCTGGTGGCAACAGTAAGCTATTTATAAAGAATTTATAAATACAACCAGACGGGGTGATTCCAGCACAAAATTAAAGGGTAAGACAGCAAGAAAATGCATTCTAGGTACCATTTACTAAGAATGTTAAATTCCTAACACTGGAAGTGTTCTCCCAATATCTGAAACAATATCAGAGACAATTATATTTGACATAAAATATCTAAGAATATACGGACCGTATATATTGAGAGAACAGTATTCAATTTAGCCATTGAAAAATATATCTTCGAAAATTTGATACGCGGTTTCAGACACCATGAAAGAGAACAGAAATAATTCAATCAGTCATTATTTCAGGACAAAATTTGCTTACACTTCTGAACTCTTCAAGTGCCATGCTCTAAGAATCGGGCTGATAATTTATATTCAAAATATAAAATTGAATCCGATTTACAGAGCGCAATACCTGAATATTTTAAGAATATAATTAAAATGAAATAATAAATAATTTCCCACTGTTACTACACTGTATTTGAAACCGTGTACTAATTTTTCGGAGATAAAACTTTGAAATCGGGAATTAATATGTGTGGTGGAAGTGTATGGTTGCATGTGTGTACACACATACGCACACACACACATACACACACCAGTGCGCATACACATACACTCCTGCCCACACACGCATTGACTCATTGCCGAATCTGTCCGTACAATGTACATTATTTCAGACCTGTAAAGGCGGCAAGCTGGCAGAATCGTTAGCACGACGGACAAAACACTTAACGGCTTTTTCGTCCGCCCTTATGTTTTGAGTTCAAATTCCGCCGAGGTCGACACTGCTTTTCATCCTTTTGTGGTCAATTGAATAAGTACCAGTTGAGTCCTAAGGTCGATGGAATCGACTTGCACTTCCCCGCCAAATGTCAGTCTTTGTTCCTTTACCAGAAAGAGTTATTTCAGACAGAATTTTGCCCGATGTGTACCGCCATGGGCCCAGTGCGATAGTGCCGAGCATAAAAGAGCCCTGCTTCAGCTAGAAACCACCATACTTCGCTTGTTAGACACGACTGTTCTGTGCATGGGTTGAAAACTGAAATTTATGGCAAAACAACTTTATTATATCTTATGTGTAATGTGTTGTGTGGTTTGTTGGCATATTGTTTTCATTTTGTTTTCTTTTTTTTTTCTTTGTCTCTTAAAAGACTGCATCTCTGCTCGAGGAAATGTCTTGGTTCCATTAGGATTCCGCTAAGCCATAATAAATACGGACTATATATATATGTATGTATATACATATGTATAGACAAATACATATATATATACGCACATATACATGCCTATATACATATATACATACATACACATACATATATTATATATTATATATATTATATCTAGATATATATATATATATATATATATATATATATATATACATACACACATACATACACAGATACATGTATTGCATTACCGTTGTGTTGTTTAACTTACGTTCCAGATGCCACTCCAAAATGATTCTCGATCATTCTAAAGAGAAACGTTTACGACCTTGGCAGTGTGACCTACCATAATGTGTAATTATGCACAGATCGAAGTCTCCATCTTCCAGACGCTGAATATTTGACTATGACGCAATGAAATAGTTGTAATAAAGATCGATCGTAAAGAGAAAACACAGCCAAAATGGATGACCTCACACCATACAAGTGTCGGTTGACTCAGAAAATATATCGGGCAATTAGATACTATTATCAAGTAGAAAATGAGTAATAAATTTATGAAACACTATGACTGTCTATTGGCATTGTCAGCAAGAGACAATAAAAGCTATGTTAATGCCCTTAAAGAGAGAACTGCGAATAATAAGTGGAAAACATCATAACCGTAAGAAATTACTAAAACGTAGAAACATCAGTCGTAAGTGTGTACTAAACCTACAAATAGTAGATCGCCGTATGAAAGGTCATACTACCAAAGCCCCTCCCAGAATGATCTAAATAGTTGCTGTTGTTGTTGTTGTTGTTGTTCGTGATAGTGGTGATGGTAGGGACGTTTAGTCCCAGCTCAGCCGTAAATAAGCATATCTATGTTCAAAAGCATTTCACTCGTGACCATTCTGTCTTTCACTCAGATATCAGGTACCGAGGCT
>NC_043021.1:24549212-24576257 GCF_006345805.1 Octopus sinensis | reverse complement strand
ATCATTATTATTTAAATCAGTCAAACTCGCAAAAACCAACAAACGAGAAGCAGTGAGATGCAGATAAAATAGCTTTCAGTTTCGCGTAGCTGATGTCTTCAAACCGTTGAGAGATGCAGCTACTGCGCTTCCCTTTTTTTTTTAATTGAACAGCTTAAACAAAACAGTATTATTTAACATGACGCTATATTTTCACTATCCGCAAATCTTACCAACTGGCTCTCGGGGTTGTTTTTTTTCTTCTTCTTCTTCTTTTGATGATATTTAATTAGTCAGTTAATAAGTGGCACCGGCTATTCCATTCTGCGACCATTCCAGTTCAGGATACAAATAAAGATAAACTAATGTCCTAATCTCTCTCTCTCTCTCTTTCTGTCATTCTCCCCCTCTCTCTCCATCCATCCATCCATCCATCCGCATGTGAATTTGTGTGAACGCTTTACTGTATGTGTGTGTGTATCTGTATGTGTGTGCGTATTTGTGTTAGAAGAAGGTTGTTATTTTAAAGCAAACTTACCAATAACAAGCTTCACCTATCACTTTATGCAAATGTGTCTGTAAACATGTATGTATGTTTATATATATATATATATATATATATATATATATATATATATATATATAATAATAATATTAGGGAGTAAATCCAAACTTACAGGGAAAAATTAGATTTAGGATTAAATAGTGGTTTTATCTCTAATTTAATATATATATATATATATATATATATACACATACACACATATATATATATGCGCGAGTGTGTGTGTGTTTATATTTACTGTTGAAGATTAAGAGGACGAGGAATAACCTGCAAATTGTCACCACTTTGTAGACAACATGGCATCACTTCTCCAGAATCTTGTTCGTTCAGTGCCATCGTCACCACAAGAAATTCTTAGACATTCACCTCCTTCCTTATCTATATAATGTGTGTAACCGTTTTAGCGTTTTTCTCTACATTCGACGAGAGTCTGTAACGGTGGAACTTGTGCTGAAAGCATTTCATAAATGTCGGCTTCTGAGACTCCCTCAGTTCAAAGAAAACACTTTATTCAGCGACCTGTTTGGTTTGCAACGGAGAGAAGTCAGGAGATACTCACCGTTACAGTAATAACAATGATCAATTCATTGACATCTCAAGTTTCCACTTCCAACAGAATGATTAACGGCAGGTTACGTGACACAACAGGAAGGCAATGCGTGACGTAGTGGCTACCACATGATGCGGGCGCAGCTAATTTCCTGCCAAATGGGGAAAAAATATTACAAGTGCTTTAGAAATAATGACATACACTTGCAGGCGCACGCACTCACACTCATTCACAACACACACACACACACACCACACACACACACACACACACAACTTACTCCTCCCCCATTCTATGACGTAGTGATTAGGGGGAGATCATGTCTAGGCATGTGACAAAAAGGATTACAGTGGGACAACGTCAGGTAATGCGCACGCCGCTAACATCAGAGAAGAATGTTTAGGAAAAAGTGCATTAGAAATAATTAACGAGTTACCTCCATAAACATACACACACAGACACGCACGCACACACACATACAGACGCGCGCACACACAGACACACGTTTGGGGGTTGTTTGCATGTATGTTTGAAAACAAATATGCAAAGTTCTTTATGCTCATTTTGCGTGTATGTCATGTCTTTGGTATAATTATGAACTAAAAGAAAATTGCTATGATATTCCGAGACGCGTATTCTTTGATTAACATCTTAGAAATGTTAAACGTTATTCGTACCAGACAAATACCAGCGCCGCAGGAAGCGATCAATCTCATTTGGAAAGCGAGACAAAGTAACGTGTCTGGTCGCTGAAAAACATCAATCGTTTTCTCAAGATTTATGGTATTAAACTTTATACCCGGCTTCATATGTATATTGTGTGTGTGTGTGTGTGTGTGTGTGTGTGTGTGTGGTGTGTGTGTGTGTGTTTTTTTTTTTGCTATTACAAGGATTGAGTAACCTTATTAATAAGACATGAAGTCTCTTGACCACCTTTTCTTATTTTCTAACAAATTTTGATCGAAATAATCGATATTTGGTCAGGTAGATATATTATCTGAAAGTCAACTGAAGAGCCACCAGTTCATATACTAATCTAGGTCTCCGTGTTGCTTGTAAGTCAATTCAAACCTTCTCGGGTCAAATACATATCCGGGTGTTGGACTCCTTGTTTTAAGCAGCAGGAGATCGTCATAAATAGGGAACGTTTTGTTAACTTTTAGTGTTTAAAAAGTCGACGCCTATCGTGGTAACTTGTCGGAAAATCTAGGCGCTGCGGAATTTCTGGAGATGTCTGTACTTAGGTCAAGTTGGTTAACAACGATGAAATACATCACAAAACATGGGCGATATTGGTGCATGTTTGTTACAATTAGTAAATTTGAAGTTAGGCTGGACAAATACTGCGATACGCCCAATACCGAAGCCAGCTATTAATACGGAAGTAAAACGATAACAAACACAAAGATTGTATCAGAGCCAAGTGGAATCTAGCTAAGAAGTGAGCGAGCAACATAGAAAATATGCGGTGCACAAAGCTATCCAATACATTAACGGTGATACATTAAGCATGCAAAACTGATATAGATTGCGATAAAGGGAAATATATCAATGGAAAGCCAAGGTTCAAGAATTTTCCTGGCACGAGTAATCTTCAAACATGTTTATGCCTTTCAAAAGCACGTTTTCGAATTTATCAGTAAAGGAATCGATCTACAGAAAAAAACCCAACTTATGACACGATTTGAGATTGAAAGAGGAAATTAAAAAGAATAAAAACAAGAAAAGACGTGAAAGAAAGGGTGATTTTTCTGGTTGAGTGTAAAGAATGTTAGCAGAGTTCTCATCGTAAGAGGTGAAGCTTTATATTTCGGATGAATTGAAGAATCCATAACAGTATGAATAATATTTGGACAACATATACGTACTTCAGTGTAAAATATAGATAGGTATGAGCGTGGTGTGTGTGTGTGTGTTAGTGTGTGTATGTATATAGATTGTATACATACGCATATATAAGTATATGTAAATATACTTATACATGTTCATATAAATGTTCATATGTGTAAGTATATATGTACAGATAAAGGGGGAGATTATATATATATATATACACATATATGTGTGTGTATAATAGTTTTGAGGAAGACGATTGATTAGAAATTCTCTCAGAATGTAGAGGTTTGAACTTAGAAAAGCTCACGAGTAACTTCAGACGAATGATATAAATATGTAATGTGGAGAAACAACAGACCTAGTTATTCAATATGCAAACATGACTCCGATCAGAGATGGAATTTTAACAAATGTGCAAGATAGAATAAAAATATATAAATACGTATGTGTGTGTGTATATATATATATATATACCAAGAAATCTAATGCTTACAGCTTAGTTTTTTTTCTTGGGGCTGGCCGAGTTGGAGCAAATATCAGAATTGAACAGCCGAAATTTGCTATGATGATTCGGTGTCTGACTGAAGATTGAAGGCTTCGAATGATTTGTCTGTGTTCCGTGTTCGTCCCTTCCTGTATTCACGTTCATTATATATAAAAACATTCATTCTTATATTATGCGGCGTTACGTGCACCCCCCCCCCGTTTGTTTGTCCAATTTTAAACCCTGCACGACTTCTATACACACTGTCTTTTACTACCCGCCATTGCTTCTTCACCAAACTTTTTTGGCGCCCTCCGATTCTTCCCCTCTCTTCCTCCCATCCTCCTCCCCTCTTCCTCCCATCCTCCTTATCCCTTCTTTCTCCTTTTCTCTTGTCACTGATTCTGTCCCCTGCCTTCCACCCTCTTTGATTCCCTCTCTCTCTGTCTCTCTTTCTCTCTCTCCTGCGACCTGCTGCTTCTAAACCCATTCTGTTGGCCCGTATCTCGACCAACATGTGTCCCCCGGCTACCGAAACGGTAATTATTTCTACGCCAGCTATGTTGTTGTTGTTGTTGCTTTGTCTCATTTGGTCTAAAGTCGTATGACAACCACCGTTATATATTTTGTTTATTCATTACTGTTTTCAATTTCGTTTTCGTCTCTTGTATTCACATCCGTCTTGTGCGTTCACATTCCTGTCTTCTACCAAGAAATCTAATGCTTACAGCTTAGTTTTTTTTTCTTGGGGCTGGCCGAGTTGGAGCAAATATCAGAATTGAACAGCCGAAATTTGCTATGATGATTCGGTGTCTGACTGAAGATTGAAGGCTTCGAATGATTTGTCTGTGTTCCGTGTTCGTCCCTTCCTGTATTTCACGTTCATTATATATAAAAACATTCATTCTTATATATATTATATATATATATATATATATATTATATATATATATATTATAATATATATATATATATATATATATATATATATATATATATATATATATTATATATTATATAAAATATTATTAGAGACAAAACCACTATTTTGCAAAACAAACAAGGAAAGACTTAATCAATACATAAATTTTAATAATAGTCAAAAAAACCGCCACTACAATGTTTCTTCTGTCTTGATCGACAATCTTCAGGTGGACTTCCAATCTAAAATATCAATATTTTAAAATATAAAAATAATTTTAAAATAATTAAAGTATTAATGAAAAAATATAAATATATAATCCATATATAACCTATATATAATCCATATATAATCAATATATAAACAATATATAAACTAAAATAAACCTATCAACAATTAAATATAAAATATAAAATATAAAATATAAAAAAAAAACAAAACAAAAATAATAATAATAATAATAATAAACTATATATACACCCATACACATATAACTAATTATATATAACCATATCTAACTACATACACTAAATCACACACCTATATATATATCCCTATACATACACATAAAAACGTCTAGGCACTATAAATAAATAAAATAGCTAAATACTTCAACACAATACTTATTCATACTCCCACACACACACATACAACCCACATTCCCGCTCTAGAAACGGACATCACTTAAAATTATGAACGGAGAAATGGAATAAATGGAATTAAAAATTATATTCACTTGGTAAAACGAACACTACTTAAAAATTATGAATGAAACAATGCAATAAAACAACAGACATCGCAAATAGACACAAATTACTACGAATTCCTTAACAAACCTACCATGATAAACCAAAACTCATAAAAACATATAATTATAAAATCTCCCTTTACTAATCTCTATAACATACCTATATAGCAATCCCCCTAACCTAAACATTCACACACAAATACACACACGTAAACCACACACCCACGACATATACAAATACCCACACCACTTACACATACCTATACATACATATAAACCTCAACATATACTCCAAAAACCCACTCAACCCCACACAGACAAATAAACACATACATCCCCAAACCTAAATAGCAAACCCATAAACACATTCACACACAAATATACATACGTAAAACACACACCATATACATATACATATCACCAAACTCGACATATACAACAATATTAACACACCCACATTCATACAGATAAACAACTACACACACACCAAATACGCACACACTCACAACACAATCCCACAACATACATAAACACTCCAAAGAAAAACAACATTATTACACATAATACGATATATAAAATACATCGTAAGTAACCAGAATATCAAAAATAATAATATGACATAAGGAGAAATAATATACATACTTTCAAGTCAGTTTCAAATTATGAAGTGAAATTAAATTCTAATCCGTTAAAAACATCAAACCAAATTACGTTACCATAGGAACATAACTTATGTATAAAAAGAATACGCGCTATGGAAGCAAACCTCACTTAAAATTATGAATGGAGAAATAGAATAAATGGAATTAAAAATTATATACACGCGGTAAACCAACATTATTTTAAAAAAATTATGAATGGATTCTTTTATAAAACTACCATGATAAGCTAAAACTCACAAAAACATAAATGATAAAACCTCCCTTTACTAAACACTATAACATACTTATATAGCAATCCCTTTAACCTATACATTCACACAAAAACACACACGTAAACCACACACCATAACAAAATACAAAACACCCACCCCACTCACACACACCCAACAAGTACATATAGCCTAAACTATACACCAAACAAAATACGTACCAAGGACTAACATAGTATAAAAAGTATACCGCTCTGGAAACGAATCTTTTAAAATAATGAATGAGAAATGGAATAAATGGATAAAAAATAATATTACGTGGCAAAACGAACACCACTCAAAAGTTATGAATGAACAAACGTAAAAAATGGTATCTTTGGTAAAACAACCAACATGAAATAGACAAATTACACGAATTCCCTAAAAAAAAGTGTGGGAAGTAGCCAACAACCAATTCTCAAGTCCCAGCATCTTGGGCAACATGATAACCCAAGTGAGGGGAAGTAGAGGAAACTGACAAAGAAACTGTCTGTAATAATACTGTATATCCACTACAACTGACAAGCATGTCCCCCTAGCTCGGCAAAAAGAGACATAGAATAAGTACACAAAAATAATCCCTCAGTTAAAAATCCAACGCATATGACGAAACCTAAGATAAGAGTCAACCAAAACTTTAAAACATATAACGAAAAATCTCCCTTTGCTAAACTCTATAACAAACCTATATAGCAATATCCCCTAACCAAACATTCACACACAAATACACACACGTAAACCACAGACCCACGACTTATACAATACCCAACCTCACTCACACATACCTATACTAACTTATAAACCTCAATATACACCAAAAACCCACTCCCTCCCCACACAGACAATTAACACATACAACCCAAAACCTAAATAACAAACCCATATACACATTCACACACAAACACACACACACGCAAAAAACACACACACACAACAGATACATATACTCCCTCACATATATAAGCATATACATACTCACTAAACCGATAATATACAACAATATTTACACACCCACACTCATACAGATAAATAAATTATACAACTAAAAACTCACACACAATCTCATATACATAAACACTCCAATGAAAAAAAACATTAAATACATCGTAATTAACCAGAATATCAAAAATAACAATATGACACATAAGGAGAAATAAAAACATACTTACAAGTCAGTTTCAAATTATGAAGTGAAATGAAATTCTAATCCGTTAAAAATCAAAAAAAACCAAAATTACGTACCATAGAAATATAACTTATGTTAAAAGAATACGCGCCATGGAAAGTAAACGTCATTTAAAATTATGAATGGAGAAATAGAATAAATGGAACTAAAAACTATATCCACGTGGCAAACCAACACTACTTAAAAAAATTTATTATGAATGGATTCTTTAATAAAACTACCATGATAAATTATTATATACATTTATGAGCTTTAGCTCATCTTAGCAGCTCTAACAAACAATTTGCAGTAACCCAAGTCTATTCTCGATGCCTGCCTTACTACTACACTATTCCATTCCCAATTCTAAGCAACGCTAGCCCACCACCCGGTTACAATTCCCAACTCCACCCATTCATTCACAATTTCAACGACGTTCGCCTCCACAGCGCTACGTATTAGCCTCAATATATACACCGGTGATTCGCTTTCACATCCGTGCGGATGGGTGAGAGTATACATTGAGTGTAGTGATGGGGCTCCCTTTACTATACACATTTGTACCTGTGTGGTAGTCTCCATGTGTATATTCACGCACGGGTATAAATGCGGGGGGTACACGCGCACGGCATGTGCGTGTACCCCCTCACATGTACATATGCATGCTAGTTGGGCTCGATATGTGCAACGGTGTAATCGCGCCCGCATACATGCAGATGAGCGAATTGCACAATCAAAATACGCACACGTGTGTGTGTGCGTTCCTTGGTTGTGCAGTTCACCCATCTGGGTGTGAGTGGGTGTAAGCGTATTGCTGTGGATGTCGAGCTTGATACGTATGTATATGAGTGTGTATTGGGGGGTTGTACGTATTTGTTGTGTGCATGTGCTTCACGCACGTGCGTCCGTGTATGGATGAATATATTGGGATTGCTATGTGGGTGTAAATTGGGTATGGAGGGGGGAGTTTTGTCATTGTATGGGTGTGGGTTTCATTTGTGATGGTGGTTTGTTGGTGATTTTTGGTATGTTCTGTATATTTGGGTTAGTTATGTATTATTCTAGTGTGTATAATTGTATACATATATGATTGGTGTGAGTGGGATTACGCCCATTTTTGGGGATGTATGTGTTTATTTGTCCGTGTGGGGCGGGAGTGGCCGTTTGGTGTATATGTTGAGGCTCACATGCAATTCCAGGTACGCGCGAATGAAGTGGGGGCACTTTATATTTGTTATGGGTGGTGTGTACTTTATTATAACAGACATACCAAATAAAATCTGTCAATTCAACATACCAAATAAAAAAGAAAAAACAAAGGGATCGTAAACATTCACACATACATAAAAACTCATAAATACACCACTAAATAACACCCATCAACATATAAATATATCCTCCAAAATGCATATAACAAATGCATAATAAAAATACATAATAAAATAAAAATAAAAATAAAAAAAATATATAAATAAAGAAAATAAAAAATCTAATATAATTATTAAAGTTTTAACATACCATAAAACTGTTATATTAATATACATTAAAAATGAACTAATTAAAACAAAGAAATATCAATAAAGACTAACTATAATAAAGCCTAGACTACATAACCAAATAAATATAATTATCTAAACTAATTTAAACTAAACTAAAGTAACCTAATAGGGAACTATTAATGCTATTTATCATGAAACTTATTATATAGGTAAAGTAACTTATGTCTGCATTTTATTTTACGCTCTTCACCAGTATTAAGTAAATTATCATACTTATAAAATAAAATTTCTTTAAACTCATTAGAGCATAAATAACAACAATTAGCTCCTATAGTATATGATTTAGTTTTACAAATTATTTCCCAAATTAAACTATAATTAATATTTAGTGATTTAAGACTCCAAATGTACTTACTAAGTCCGGTTGAGTGATTAAGTTTTTATTTTTAAAGAATTCATATGTTGTGCGATTCTTAGTTTTATTTTTGAGGAAGTAGAACCTATATAAACCGCTTTTGGGTAATTATTATTCTTGAAGTTATTATCATGTAATGTAACTATACATTTATACACTACATCGTTAATATCACAATTATTATTTAATATACAATTAGATTTATCTCTACATGTACAATTAATAAAAAAGTCTTATCATTATTAATATTATTATCAAATAATTTCTTTTTATAAAAATTATTCAGTTTATATTTATTAAATGAAGAAATAATGTTACCAACATTATTAGTGGTAGAATAACCTACTCCAAAATTATTAAAAGAGAAAATGTTTCTATATTTACGATATCTCTAATAAATAGTTCTATAACATCTAAAATCTCTTTAATAATATTCGTTTTTACTTGATCTCCATAAGGAACTATTAACCAAATTTTATTCTTATTAACCTTATTATTATTATCATTATTATAAATATATTTATAATTCTTTATTTTATTAAAATTATTATCAGAATTATATCTATGTACAGCATTTAAGGAATTATTAATATTATTAATTTATCAATATAATTATTATAATAATTATAAATTTATTTTTATTTTTATTATTCTTATTTGTATTATTATTATTATTATATTATTATTATTATTATTATTCTTATTATATATTTTATCATTTTTATTATTTTTTTATAATATCTATTATTTTTACCACTAAACCTAACAAAATTATATTATTATTAGAAGTATCTCGAAAATTATCATTTAAATCTTATCACTAATATATAAATTTAATATTCCTATTATAACCTGCCCCTCTAAGGCCTCATTATAATAATTAGCATGTTATTAAAATCTCTATATCATAAGAGAGTAATGAAATACGTTTACTTATATTATTAATCAACGATTTTTTAATAGAAAATGGGTGATTACTATAACATTTATATATCTAAGGTTCTCATTAAGTTTATGATATGGTTGTGTTTTACCTGTAATAAGATTAAAATTAACATCTAAATAATTAACATTATAATTCTCCTTATATATAGTAATACTTAAACCATATCTTTTAAAGAAACTATATGTTTTTCTTATATACTTCTAGATTCCTATTAGTACAATTCTTTGTAACTAGTAGAAGATCGTCTCTATATAAACCACCCTCTATCTTAAGATTTTCTAATGGAGTTCAGATAAAAGAAAAATACCTACTAAATCAGTAGCCTGTGCAGAATCTGGTGCTCCCATAGGTATATCAAAACAATCTCTAGTATCATTCCTACCCATAAATTATTTTTATATTTAATTAGCGATTTCCTAGCCATTTTAATTACATTAACTTCTTCCCGTGACATACCCACTTTATTCATTGCGAAAATAAGCGCTTTATAAACACAATTTCATTAATAGAAGAATAATAATTATCTATATCTATTTGAATAAATTTATAACGATTTTATCTTTAATATTATTAAACCATTTCAATGTATTATTATTACTAAACCATAATTTTAAATAATTAAGTTTATTTAACTTATCAATATATTTCTCAAAATAAATTTACTTAATTTACCTAGGTCCGATTTACATGGGCAAATTAATCTAACTTTAGGGTCTGAATAAAAATTATCTTTATGGTCTTAAGAGTAATTCTGGGGTGCAAAGGTTCATAAGGTTCAGTTTTATATCCAACTCATATTTTAACATTACTACTTTAGAGGCCTTATTAATATTATAAAGAATATCATCTGGAACAATTTATATTTTTTAATTATTTCTTTCCCTAATAGTTTATCATATAATTTAACATCTAATTTATATAGGTTTCCTTGTTTTATCAGATTGTACTATAATACCATCCATATTTCTCATATCTTTATTTTAATTGCTAAATTCCTTAAATATTCATTATTTCTATTTGGGTATTTATGGAATTCAATATTTTTTACCACCTTCCATATACTATTCAGTAATTGTAATTCTTTATTAAATGGAGGTTCCTTTCTAGATTAAATTTAGAGGTAAAATTATCATTCCTACTATCAATATCATTAAATAAATAAAAATTATAGTAAAAAGCTTTCCATTTAATTCTAGAAATAAAATCTTTAACATTATTAACAAGTTTCAAGATAAATTCCTTTCTAGAAGGAATAGGAATATCTTTCAAAGATGAATCCCAAAAAACAGCGGTTCTATCTTACCTGTAAAATCCATAATTTACGAAATTGAGGTATTACACTCAATATACAAATTATCAATATTATAAAAATAATAAATATTAGGGATAAATCCAATTTTACAGGAAAAAATCAGATTTATGGATTACATCCAATTTATAGTAAAATATTATAAAATATTATTAGAGACAAAAACCACTATTTTGCAAAACAAACAAGGAAAGCTTAGAATAATACATAAATTTTATAAATAGTCAAAAAAAACCGCCACCTTCTATTAAAAAATCGTTGATTAATAATATAGTAAACGTAGTTTCATTACTCTCTTATGATATAGAGATTTTTAATAAACATGCTAATTATTATAATGAGGCCCTTAGAGGGGCAGGTTATAATAGGAATATTAAATTTTATAATATTAGTGATAAAGATTTAAATGATAATTTTCGAGATACTTCTAATAATGATTGCTATATAAGTATGTTATAGTGTTTAGTAAAGGGAGGTTTTATCATTTATGTTTTTGTGAGTTTTAGCTTATCATGGTAGTTTTATAAATGAATCCATTCATAATTTTTTAAAAATAATGTTGGTTTACCGCGTGTATATAATTTTTAATTCCATTTATTCTATTTCTCCATTCATAATTTTAAGTGAGGTTTGCTTCCATAGCGCGTATTCTTTTTATACATAAGTTATGTTCCTATGGTAACGTAATTTGGTTTGATGTTTTTAACGGATTAGAATTTAATTTCACTTCATAATTTGAAACTGACTTGAAAGTATGTATATTATTTCTCCTTATGTCATATTATTATTTTTGATATTCTGGTTACTTACGATGTATTTTATATATCGTATTATGTGTAATAATGTTGTTTTTCTTGGAGAGTGTTTATGTATGTGGATTGTGTGTGTGTGTGTGTGCGTATTTTGGTGTGTAGTTTGTTTATCTGTATGAATGTGGGTGTATTAATATATGTTGTTATATGTCGAGTTTGGTGAGTATGTATATGTATATGGTGTGTGTTTTACGTATGTATATTTGTGTGTGAATGTGTTTATGGGTTTGCTATTTAGGTTTGGGGATGTATGTGTTTATTTGTCTGTGTGGGGTTGAGTGGTTTTTGGAGTATATGTTGAGGTTTATATGTATGTATAGGTATGTGTAAGTGGTGTGGGTATTTGTATATGTCGTGGGATCTGTGGTTTACGTGTGTGTATTTGTGTGTGAATGTTTAGGTTAGGGGGATTGCTATATAGGTATGTTATAGAGATTAGTAAAGGGAGATTTATAATTATATGTTTTATGAGTTTTGGTTTATCATGGTAGGTTGTTAAGGAATTCGTAGTAATTTGTGTCTATTTGCGATGTCTGTTGTTTTATTGCATTGTTTCATTCATAATTTTAAGTAGTGTTCGTTTTACCAAGTGAATATAATTTTAATTCCATTTATTCCATTTCTCCGTTCATAATTTTAAGTGATGTCCGTTTCTAGAGCGGGAATGTGGGTTGTATGTGTGTGTGTGGGAGTATGAATAAGTATTGTGTTGAAGTATTTAGCTATTTTATTTATTTATAGTTGCCTAGACGTTTTTATGTGTATGTATAGGGATATATATATAGGTGTGTGATTTAGTGTATGTAGTTAGATATGGTTATATATAATTAGTTATATGTGTATGGGTGTATATATAGTTTATTATTATATTATTATTATTTTTTGTTTGTTTTTTATTTTATATTTTATATTTTATATTTAATTGTTGATAGTTTATTTTAGTTTATATATTGTTTATATATTGATTATATATGGATTATATATAGGTTATATATGGATTATATATTTATATTTTTCATTAATACTTTAATATTTTAAATTATTATTTTTTATTTTAAAATATTGATATTTTAGATTGGAAGTCCACCTGAAGATTGTCGATCAAGACAAGAAACAATTGTAGTGGCGGTTTTTTTGACTATTTATTAAAATTTTATGTATTGATTAAGTCTTTCCTGTTGTTTTGCAAAATAGTGGTTTTGTCTCTAATAATTTTATAATATTTTACTATAAAATTGGATTTAATCCTAAATCTGATTTTTTCCCTGTAAATTTGGATTTATTCCCTAATATTTATTATTATATATATATATATATATATAAGTTCAGCAAAATTTAGATTCAAATTTTGCCGAGCCGCTAAAGTCCGGGGTTGTAAACACACCAGCATCGGTTGTCAAGCGATGGTGGGGCACGAACACAGACACACTCACATAAATACATATATATACATATATATACATGACGGGCTTCTTTCAGTTTCCGTCTACCAAATCCACTCACAAGGCTTCGGTCGGCCCGCGGCTATAGTAGAAGACACTTGCCCAACGTACCACGCAGTGGGACTGAACCTGAAACCATGTAGTTGGGAAGAAAGCTTCTTTATTTCATTACATTTGCCATAAAGGCAGTACATAGAGTAAAGTAGCTTTGCGGGCTGGACATGGACATTAATGAAATTAATGATAATGAAAGAAAAATGATAAGGATGGGAGAAGACAAAAAGCGTCCGCCGACTTTTGCTTCTCTAAAACATTGTTCTTTAAAACCAAACACAAAACGAGGTATTGAACCTCTTACAACTTTTACAACTTTTCAATTTTTGGACTTAACAGTCCATTACAAACAACAACATAGTTCAATAATTACATATAATATATATAAATACAATACACAAAGCCCCACCTCCCAGATCTGGCTTACGCTTCCCTTAGGCAATGCACCAGCTCTAGGTCGAGGCCCCTGAAGGCGTATCTAAACATGTCCTTTGAGAAGGTGTTCATTACCCTGACTATAGCGACATCCGATATGATCTTCGTAGTCACCTGCGAAGGCCACTCCTCGTCCCCTGTCCAGGGCATGGGCTCCTCCCTCCGGGAAGCAAGCTTCTTTATTTTATCAAATTCGCCATGGAGACCTTACACTTACATAAAACTCAAAAAGTCAATCAAACATCAAAAATACATTATCACTTTTCCATTCCTCCTCTTTCCGGATCCGCAGTCAAATATCTAGCCGCCTGCTGATCAGACCACGTTGACAGCCGGGAGTTCAGAAAGAAGGCGAAGTGCCTATTATGAAATGTTTGTGTCACACAGTGTCACAATTTATAACTCACCCTCAAGATAACTTGTGGCCGCATCCTCTGCCATCCTCCACGCCTCTTTCAAAATCGAATCGAGTTCCGTGTCAGCGTTGCCCGGGTACAAGCGATATTCCTCATTGAGCCCCTTCAGCCCAAACGTCACGTCAAACGTTGTGGCCTCCACAGCTATCTGCGGAGGCCATTCGGGGTTCTGTGTAAAGGCTAAATGTGCTCCCTTATGGTGCTTTTCCATCACTTTTTCAATCTCTCCGCCTCTATAGAAGAAGATCAATACTTCGTCTTCCTTCGGGGACAGGATATCCAATTCTTCCGTTGGCGGCACAGTTCCCGCCAACGGTGTTTCTTCTCCTGCCGGTGGCACAACCCCAACCGACGTAGTTCCGGGACATTCCGGTACTAGGTCACCAACTGCCGGCAATGTCCCGTTTCTCTTCCTCTTCCTCTTTTTTTCTTTTCAACTAAGGGAGGGTGCGTCTCCTCCGTAACCGGGAGATTCGCCTTCCCCTCCTCATCCCTAGGATCCTTCAGTGAACACCCATTGTTGCTCACCTTCTTCCTCTTTCGCCCCCTGTTTGAGGAGTCCTCCGCTTCCTCGGCCGCTTTCATTCCCTCTTCTATTTTGTTCCCGGGAACAGTTTTTCTTTATATGGCCGGACTCCAGGCACCGATGACACCTGGGGTGGGAGGCGACCCTCAAATATCACCGGGTACCTGCACCCGGCCATTTAAAAAAAAATCTGGAAAAACCAGATTGGCTGATTGGGTCCAAAGGGTCAAAACAGCTTTTGAGCCAACCCAATCAGCCGCAGGAAGAACTTTCACATTAAGAAGCTTGGTCCCGCTGCCACCCAGACCCCGGCGGATCGTCTCCCCTATCCACTCGGGTTTTATCCCGGGTGGCAACCTGCAGACCCAAGCTTTCGTCAACCTCCTCCCTCAATACGTGGGAAGAAACAAAATTTCCTCACCCTCCAAGGGTTGACTAGCAAATTTGTAAGCCATTTCAGGGGTATCAAATAGCACAACTCCTTTTCAGTTGCCATCTTTTCGAATAGGGCGATGGTGTCGAGTGACTTGGAGTAGGTTTTCAACACCACCGTCCTATCTTCACGGTCTTTCAACCACTTTTTGGGCGGTATAATCTCCCACTCCAAAACTTTGTCTTTTTTCATTGCCATGTTTCCCTTTTTTTTCTTTTTTTTTTTGAAACTATGTTCAAACTAAAACGAGAAGAAAAAAGAAATCAAAAGAAAGTCACTATAAACAAAAAGGAGAAAGTCAAATAAAGTTTAGAAGAAAGTCAATGGTTCAGGAACACAGCAAAAAATTCTTCCGGCCATTCGGTACTCCCGGCCTAGGTTGAACCCGGAACGCCACAACTGGAACACAACTTCCACAAAAATTGATATACAAATTGTTCAATCTTCGGAGGCAAAGACACTCCCCCAAACAGCAGTTCTCACAATTATTTTAAAGTTCTTCAAAAGGCACAATACAAACAATAATTCTCATAATTAAGTGAGAATAATATTCACTCAACATAAACCGAAGACGAATACGCCCCCAAACAAAAATTCTCACAATTCAGCGAGAAAAAATTATTTGCCCCATGTCGGCAGAACCAGAATTCTGAATCCAGTTGGACTTCCTGCTTCTACAAAAACAATTCTCAACAAAATTTCCTACTGTACCCAAAAAACAGAATCTTACCTTACAATGGAGCTTCAAAATTTTTCAATTCGAGACGGCTTCAAAAGCATGTCTCACCGCTTTGGTGCCGAACACTACAATTATTCGCACATGCGCAGGGGAAGCAAGCTTCTTACCATACAGCCACGCTTGTGCCTATACATATCTTTTAGTAATAATTATAACTATATAGAATATGGAGACTTGTTCACCCTCAAAATTTATTTCCTTTTATTTTTCAATTACATTTTGCATGTTTTAAAGATTATTTTGACCTACGTGTGTTCCCACTGCGCAGCGTTCGGGTAGATACACATGCGACCGGGCATAATTTTCTGTGCAGTTTCGATCAGGGTATGTCCACCAGCTAGTCTTGAAGCGACCTTCGAGTTTTTACATCATTTTACATATAATGATGAACAGGCTAGGGTTAAATCAGCATCCGGTTCAGTTGGAGTACGTCATGTTGATAAGCTACAAACATGGCGAAACATTGATGTCCATAGCTCCTGAAGGGAACTTGAAGGGGGTTGTCTCACCTCTCTATGACTATGAATTTCTGGTGTTTTTCCGCGCATTGAGTGAGTCATCTCCACTGAATCAAGACGCAGCCGACCGGCGAACAAGCAATGCACATACATTGAGTGAGTATGTGTGTGTTCGATAATATGTAATATATATATATGTATATGTATATATATATATATATATATATATATATTATATATATATATATATATATATATATATGTATATGTATATATATATATTGTATATATGTATATATGTATGTATGTATGTATTTAGCTATCACACAAAAGCACACACACACACATATATATATATATGAGAGAGAGAGATAGGCGTGTATGGTTGTCTGTATGGGTTTGTGTGCATAGCAATATATATTAGAATCTACATACACATCTAATTACATATGCATATGGTTAAATATATCTTTTGTCCTTTACCTGGTACCCTCTTTAGATCGTGGCCATGCTGGAGCATAGCCTTGAAGGGGTTCAGTCGAACAAATCAAACCCAGCGCTTATAAGCCTAGTTTTAATTCTATCTTTCTCCTTCCCCGCACAACCAGGTTACCGGGACATAAACAAACCAACTCTTGTTGCCAAGCAAACATAAAGACTGACACACACAGAAATACATACGTGTGTACGTATGTATTCATGTATGTATGTGTATATATATATACTTACTTATGTTTTAATCCTAAGGTTGTGGCCATGTCGTATGTATGCATGTATGTACATATACATGCATACACACATACATACAACGGGCTTCAACACAGTTTCCGTCTAGCAAATTCACTCTCAAAGCATTGGTCATTCAAGGGAGATAGTAGAAGGAACCTGCCCAAGGTACTGTGCTGTTGGAGTGAACCGAAAACCAAATCGTTGCATGGCGAACTTGTTCACCACACAGCCATATACAGTTCACCATATATATATATATATATATATATATAATATATATATATATATATATATATATATATATATATAAATTAGAGAAGAACCACCATGTAGCAATTCAACTTAACTCATACCATATAGAAAAAATTAAAGATACGATAAAACATTTACCAAGAACTAAATAAAGTACTAATTATATGCTATTTATATATTATTTCGTACTGTATTTAGTTTTAGGTAAATGTTTTATCGTATTTTTCACTTTTTTTTATATGGTATGATTTAAGTATATCATTGTTGAATTGCTACATGGTGGTTCTTCTCTAATTCATATACATGTATTATATATTGTGAAATGTGATTTAGTCTTTAATAGTCTTTGACTATTTCGTGTGCTTGTTCCATTCTTGACTCTTGCCTCAACACTGGAATGTTTTGGTGGACAATGTTGTAAAACTCTGTTTTCGGGGTAGTCGTTTTAGTTTTTCGTAGTTTATGAATACATATTGCTTTACTACATTCTCTGTCCATGAATAAACTTACACACACATTATTTCTCTCACCGCAGGTGTTGCATATATATTTCCAATATATTTCAATTTATATTTCATTCTCTTGTCTTTCATATCTTATTGTTATATTTTACTAGATTTGACGGTATTATGAATAACGATTTTTTTTATGAATTTGTTTTCTTTTCTTCTTTATTATTATTGTTGTTGTCATTACCATCACTCGACTTCCCAGAGTTCTCGATCTCCCATGCTCGGTTAACTCTGTAAAAGCGGATAGCAACCTGTTGTCAAATGTCTCACAGAATCACTTTCCGCGATACTTAACACCCAACCCCCAATCTTAAGACCCTCGCTTCCCGCAACAAAACAGATCTCTGAGTATATTCTACCCGCGTGTCATTCCCAATTTCTCCAAATTTCTCATACCTGGTTGTTAATGCTTCCAAGTGCCCCTACAACTATATTAGCTTCTACTTTGTCACCCACTCGTATATCCCCATGAATGACAATGTTTATGATCTTCATTTCCCGCTTCCTCTTATCCCCTACAACAATTTCTAGTTTCCGAGCATCAATCACTGAGTCACACAGAGTCCCATAAAATCTTATCCTCATTGTTCTCAGTGACGTCTTCTGGTTTAATGCTCGTACCATTTCAATGTCCTTTCAAGACCATACTTCTTACACAATCTCCCGTGTATGGAAGAAGGTGTGTGTATGCCCAGTCGAAGTACTAGAGATGTTATGCAATAAGGTTAATACTATTAGCAAACGGAAGGAAGTTCTGAAACGGTGCCCACATAAATATTCCAGAACTTTCGTTAAACTTCCATAGGTCTTTTTTAATCTCTTCACTATTTTATCTTCCACATAAAAAGAAGTTCAGCATCACACAGTGAACACAATCCTCATCCATAGCTCTCTGTCTGTAAGATGGCAAGAAAAGCATAATATAAGGAAGCTTTTGTAAGCGGCCCAGTTAGTTACGGTGCTATTATCTTTAATTGCAGGAGCATCCTCTGACCGTAGTACCTGATAATATTGTTCAAATTCTGCCTTTTAATCCATTCCTACTGAACGAGGTCACCATATTTCTCTTCATTCTATTATGCTTCTCAAATCACTTTGTCAATCTGTTCTTTTATACCTTACCAGATATGTAGAAGATGCCCCTCAATCTAAACATGTACACACACACACACACACACACACACACACACAACATAATTAGAGGATAAAATCATTAAAATTAACGAATTTTATCAGTGTCAAGCATATAAAATCCTTTGAGGTAAAATAAATATAACTGTACAGGGTACAATTATAGTTAAGGGCACAAAACCATATTCTGCCCAAATGCTGAAAGAACACGCTGAATACGTGTTAGCACTTCAAATATTCACTCCACAATTACACAGGTTGTAAGCGGCAAAGCAGGCTGGCTAAACATTCATAAAACAATTCAGTTAGTTTTGGATTGATCGAGTTCTGAATTAGTTTACTAAATTTTCTTTCATCAGCAAAACACACTGGGTGAAGTAAGTGAAAATATCTATACATACATATATTTGTGAGTACATATAAATATTCCCGCTTACAACCTGCATAACTGTGGAGTGAATATTTGACGTGGCAGGACGTATTCGGCGTCTTCTTTCAGCATACAGGCATAACCTTTGTGCTCTCATGTACAACTGTACCCTATACAGGTATCTCCCTCTCCCTCTCTCTCTCATAGTTATGGTATATCCCGTTAGGAACGTAGCAGAGTACAGTATAAAACTAGTCCACCCTCAGAATTACCCAATACTATCGGGTAGCATTATTTTATACTCCCAAGTTTACGTTTGGGCACTCGTCGTGTGTGAATATAAAATTGAAGAAATTGGAATCAACAAGGAGTACGCTGGGACAGTTATTTTCTAATCACTACAATTGTTTCCACACAACGTAGTTCTCCAAAAGCGGTGATATTCAAATGTTGCCTCCGTTAGTTAAAAATTTTCAACTTCAAGGCCATCCCATCCGTCCGTCTTGGCTTGTCCGTTTTGTTTAGCAGTACTACAAAATTCAAACCAAGATGGATGGATGGGAATATTACCTGAAGAGACAACTAGATCTCATTATGAAAACAAATAGTTGTATAATCAAATACCTGCATTTTTGGAGAATTAGGTTGTGTGGAAACAATTGTAGCGATTAAAAAGTAACTGTCCGACCGTACTCCTAGTTGACTCCAATTTCAATTGTATATGTGTGTGTTTGTATGTGTAACCTCTAGGGTCGGTTTGTTCGACTAAAGTCGGTGCTCCAGCCTGGCCGCAATCAAATGACTGAAACAAGTAAAAGAAGTTGCGGAAAATTTTATTTCAGAATTTAAAAAAAATACCTTAAAGATTTAACATGGATTGAGAAGGGCGCTGCAAACCATAGGATTTCCCGATTTCTAGACTTAGAATATGTGGCTATATTGGGTTGGTCAGGAGCAGAAGATTTAGAAGTTCTGGGTGGCCCAAGGCGTAGGCGAGTACAATTTAAAGGTGGTTTTTTAATGGGTTTGTTTGATTTGAAGTGGAGGTCGTGCCTATAGAGACAGGATTAGAGTCGGGGAAAAGATTTGCTATTTTAGTTTTCAGTTTAGTATCGTAGGCTTAGAATATTGTTTCACGGAAACCCCTTAATTGTAGAGCTTGATTATAATAAGCTGTGTGAATGTTAAATAGTTCCTCATTAGCTGATAAATTAGAGATTCCTATCGAAAGGACATTTATATATTGCAAGGTTTGGTTGGGTTTGGGAAATGCATAGTATAAATTAGTACTTAAGTTAAATGTAAAATCCAAAATAACAAAAAAAAAAGGAGGTGTCTAATAATGGATTTAAATATCCTTTATCCTAGACAACTGGACCCCTAGAAACTGCCGTTGGACTTTTATATATACTCAAACCGTTTATATATTAGCTTTTTTCTGAACTCCTAACTTTCTAATTCTATGGTATCGTTTTTATTTTAGAAGTCGGAGTATATATACATACATACATATATATATATATATATATATATATAATATATATATATATATATATATATATATATATATATATATATATTGCTTTCAACATGTGATCTCTTGAGCACCACCAGCAAAAATATTTTTTCCTCTGTCTTCCCTTCTTGGGATCTTTCCTTCTCCTTGTTTCCGACGAAGAGCTCCGCTCGAAACGTTAAACCCTCCTTCCCTTCTTTCCTGAGCGTCAATAATACTTTAATTGTTCCACGTCCTCGCGTTGCTGTTTTTTTCTCTTTTTTTCTGTTTTCTTGTTTGGATTAACTATATATATATATAATATATATATATATATATAAGTATAAATTACTTATAAATTACTTATAAATTGTTTATAAATTTAACCTTTAAAGGTATTTTTTAATATGCTGGCCATTGATAGAATTTTTTTCGAAAAATTCTATCCTATATTAGATGTTAATTATATATTACTCTTTTACTCTTTTACTTGCTTCAGTCATTTGACTGCGGCCATGCTGGAGCACCACATTTTAGTTGAGCAAATCGACCCCAGGACTTATTCTTTGTAAGCCTAGTACTTATTCTATCAGTCTCTTTTGCCGCACCACTAAGTTACGGGGACGTAAACACACCAGCATCAGTTGTCAAGCGATGTTGGGGGGACAAACACAGACACACAAACATATACACGTACATATATATATATACACATATATATATATATACATATATATATATACATATATACGTCGGGCTTCTTTCAGTTTCCGTCTACTAAATCCACTCACAGTGCTTTGGTCGGCCCGAGGCTATAGTAGAAGACACTTGCCCAAAGTGCCACGCAGTGGGACTGAACCCGGAACCATGTGGTTCGTAAGCAAGCTACTTACCACACAGCCACTCCTGCGCCTATAATATATATAATTGAAAGAATTGGAGTCAACAAGGAGTACGGTTGGACATTTCTTTTTCAATCACTACAATTGTTTCTACGCAACGTAGTTCTCCAGGCATGCCATTAATTGATTATGCAACCGTTTCGCTGCATTATGTGATCTAGTTGTGTTTCCTCAGATGATATATAATTATTGTCTCCGTAAGTTCAAATCCTCGGCTTCTGTCTATTGTACCCTGAAGTTAGTAGGAGCCACAATTGTAGTGATTGAAAATATATGTCCACTCGTTCTCCTTGTTGCCTCCAGTTTTTCTTCAGTTATCTATTCACACATGACGGAAGTTCAAACGCAAACCTGGAAGTAAGTATAATACTACTATTTCTGAATAGCACAGGGTGAAACCTGAATGCGGACGAGCTTTATATTGTACTCTAATACGTTCTTAACACACACACACACACACACACACACACATATATATGTACACAAGAATATGTGTGTGTGGGAGGGTAAGATGAGTGTGTGTGTAAGTATGCTTTATTATTCTGTTTATTATTCTGGTTTTCATCATTGCCCTGTGTCAAGACTGGAGAAACGATTTCGAGATTTCTCAGTCGATCCTTGTGTTTATTTCAGTCAGGTACTTATTCTATAGGGACCTAGATGTCGAACAGATAAATAGCAAGGCATAAAAGAACACAACCTAAACAACACCGGTTTGCAGGTCGGTCTCTTTGAGTCAGAGAACTGACTCAAAATACATACATGTATGCATAGCAATGCTTATACATATATTGCATACACACAGCCACTAAACTTAGATTTATTGAGCAAAGTATTTTGAAAAATATAAAATAATATTAAATATAAATAAAAAAAGTAAAGAGGAGAAAACAAAGAATCATGTTAAAAGTTTTGTCTTTGGCCAAAGACAGATGCTGGTTTATTGATTGTTTGTGATTCAAGCACAAAACCAACAGTTTTGAGGGGATTGGTTTAAGTCAGTACCATGGACACTAGTATTTGACGGTTTTTTTATTTATGGCCGCTGGAAGGTGAAGAGTAAAGTTGAACTCCGGCAAGATTTCAATTCAGAACGTAAACAGACGGAAAAAGTACTGCATATTTTTTCCGATGTTATAACAAGTCTGACTGCCGTCCGTCTTAAGTCTGCTTTCTTAATACTCGTTAGCTGTATTCTGATGAGAGGGGAAAATCTAGTGTAAAATAAAGAAAATTAATAGGTGGATTAACTCCAGCTTGATGAAGCTTTAAACATTCCAGCAAAACTACTGCTTGCTGTCCTTATATATCATTCTTATAAGGGTGTGAAAGATACATTCTGTATTCGAGGCTGATGATGTTTAACAACGCAGAAACGCATGCGACCCACGATCCGATGACATTATTCATAGCCCAATGTTTTCTATTCGTTATGTATGAGGAGAGGATTCCCCAGTGATTATTTTTGCAGAGGAAAATCGTCTCACGTTCTAGTGTAGACGGATGTTTTAAATAGCATTGTACACGGATGCATTAGATTTCTGTAATTATCATAAAAATCATCCTGATTTTCGGCTGTCCAGAATAAACTCAATCATTTAACTTTGGATAATTTCTTTGAAAAAGATTACCCAAGAATCTTGTATTTATTCTATTTCCCCCAAAGGAACAGAAGCTCCAGATAATTTTTCTGCAGAAGAAAGCTCTAAGAAATTTGATGCGAAATCAGGAGCTGCAGGAAAGGGTGCAGAGTGTGAGGCCAAACTGGCGCGCGGGATGGAGTTTCGCTCGCTCGTCTGAGCACCATGTCCTGCAGCTCGTTCGTATTTCGCGTTGAGATATCACCACTGAGGATCACCGCAAAAGGACAGCCATTAGCTGTGTGCCAGTATGTATGCGTACACACACAAACACACACACACACACACATACGTAATTAATAAATAGCGACATATACGTATATGCAAACATATCTATCTATCTAGACATATATATACATGTGTAAACGTGTAGACATATTATATATATATATATATACTACTAATATAGGATGAGGTTTTTTTACAGAAAAAAATTCATCAGCAAATGTGGCAGCATATTAAAATACCTTTAAGGTTAGAATTATAAACAACTTATAAATAAGGGCTAAAGAAAATTATTTCTATGCCAATATGCTGATAACAGACTTTTAAATCATCAGTTTCTACATATTATTTACTCGCTACAGATAACACGTAGAGCTGAAAACGAGGAAAGCGGACCAACAGGATTTCCTCGATTTCAGCTTTACGTATTTTCTGTAGCGAGTAAATAATATGTGGAAATTGAGGATTTAAAAGTCTGTTATCAGCATATTGGCATAGAAATAATTTTCTTTAGTCCTTATTTATAAGTTGTATATATATATATATATATATACGCGTGTGTGTGTGTGTGTAGACATAAAGTAAAACCCAAAATCCTGTTGACTTATTATTTCCCTTCGATGTCCACTATACGAGACATCACAAATGTTGAAAACAATTATCAGTGTAATTAAAGGGTTAATTTAGTCATTTTTCAAACGAATAATAATAATTCTTTTTCATTCCATATTTCCTATATCTTGTTTATCGTGTAAGACATCTGTTCGTTTTCTCGTAAATGTTCAATTTTCCTAAGCTTTTATCTTTTCTTGGCAAATAGGTCGCTTTTGAAATGCTCCGGGCATGTTATGCTTTCATTATTTTTCTTTCCAGTGGAATTAATCTCGATATTTATGTATCTACTGAACTGTTAGTAGGAAGCTGTTACTTTATTAAATGCATTAACTTATAATGTGACTGTTATTAATTTTTAAAAGAATTTTAGGAATTGATTGAAGTTTTGGAACGAATTGTTCCTGAATTCCTATATTTCAAATAACTTAGTAATGAGCATTCGTGGTAGTGAATAATATTCTTGAACATCATTAGATTCGTTAGCAATGAGTTGGAAACACACACACACACACTCACACACACACACAAACACACACACACACACACATACTCACACACACACAAACACACACACACACACACACACACACACACACACGCACACACACACATATGGTGTGTTTACGTCCCCGTAACTTAGCGGTTCGGCAAAAGAGACCGATAGAATAAGTACTGGGCTTACAAAGAATAAGTCCCGGGATCGATTTGCTCGACTAAAGGCGGTGCTCCAGCATGGCCGCAGTCAAATGACTGAAGCAAGTAAAAAGAGTAAAAAGAGTAAAGAGAGAGTAACATATATATGAGGGGTTCTAGAAAGTTCCTGGTTTTAAAAGTATCGCGAAAGGCCTGCTTCGAGACCCAACCTTCTGAGTTCTTTTTCCAGGGCTTAGAAAAACTGAAGGACCGCTGCAATAAGTGTGTGAATCTGAGAGGAGAATATGTTGAATAAAATCATAATTAACTCTTCTTGTATTTTGTTTTACTCAAAACCAGAAACACCGTCGTGTGTGTGTGTGTGGTGTGTGTGTGTGGTGTATAAATTGAACAGAAGCCCGACAAAGGAACGAATGGAAAATTTACACATAAGACATGGACATGCTCTTTCCTCGTCAATTACCGCCCATAAAATCATTTCATGCTTTTAAGGATAATATTGTTCATTTTTGCTGCTGCAAATAATGAGAGAAGATGGAGGACAGTGACGAAAACAAAGACGACGCAGGGAGTGAGTACGGATGTAAATATACAAACAAAATAAAGCCGTGCGTCACCGGAACGGGACAAGATGTGTTTATAAGTAACGCAATGGAAAACGATGTCCTATAGGACTAGATAGATAGATAGATAGATAGAGATAGAGAGAGAGAGAGAGGTACACATGTACATGTTTTCTATATATGTATGAGTGGACAAACGAAAGAGGCACTCAGCACATTTAACAGGAATTGTATATATATATTTGACGGCAAGTGACTTAGTCTGGAGGGCTTCCGACAGAATCTTTAAGTCGCATGCAACCGAATCTGTTTTAGATAATATATTTGCATGTATGTATACATACACGCGCGCTCGCGCAAGCACGTAGAACATCGGAATATCTCTGGTCGCATCACTGTAAATTAATTGAAGCAACACTTTCCGCTGAAGTCTTCTCTTTAAGCCGTGAACTTTAACCTTTTCTTAACATGTTTCTAATTATACCTGTCTGCTCATCTCAGGCCAGTGACTCAGTACACAATCACAAATATTACTCCAGAACAGGATGCGAACTGTCGACCTTGAGTACTGTAAGGTCGTCATCTCCCCCGGATCAATTCGCGCCTCCACCTCACAACTACCCAGATCCATCAGGAAGGAAATTGGGTTGCTGCTGAAATTATTGATGTCTGGAAGTAAACTTTCACAAAACCAGTGATAACGGTAATATTGGTGCATAGGCAGCAAGCTAGCAGAATCGTTAGCATTCCGGTCAAATTGCTTTGCGGTATTTCATCCGTATTCATGTTCTGAGTTCAAATTCTGCCGAGGTCGGCTTTACCTTTCCTCCAACTGGGGTCAATGAAAGCACCGAGACCGATGTGATCGAGCAGACCCTCCTCACAGATTTCAGGCCTTCTTCCTATAATAGAAAGGATAAATATTATTGGTTTCAAATTTTAGCACAAGGCCAGCAATTTCGGTGGGGTTGGGGTGGGGGGTAAGTCGAAACCATCGACCCCAGTATCCAACTGGTGCTTATTTTATCGACTCTAAAAGGATGGAAGGCAAAAATCGAGCCTGGCTGCATTTGAACTCAATGTAATGTCGCAAGAAATGCCGCTAAGCTTTTTGTTTCTACTAGCTCGACGTCTTAAAGATTATTATTATTATTATTAGTATTATGGTTACTATACTGTGAAGTTACGGAAATTTGGTGCTCCGTAAGTCGAAAAAGTGTTTGTAATCTTTTCGGCTTTCTAAGGCGCCGGTCTTTTCATTTCTGTCGTTACATTACATTTCTGAGATTGCCTGGATTGCGCATTGAGTACTTT
>NC_043021.1:24539212-24541712 GCF_006345805.1 Octopus sinensis | reverse complement strand
TGTGTGATGCCGCATGTTTTGTTCGTGTGTGTATATATCGAGTTCGTGTGCACGTGCGTATACATACAAACATTTGCATAGATGTGTAACCTGTATGCGTGCGTGTGTGCGTGTGTATATATGTATATGAATTACGATGGAACTATATATATATATATATAAATGTACATATGTATGTATATGTATCCGCTTCTTTGGCTAATCTATGTATGTATGCATATATGCGGCCAGACATAAGTAGCTGATAAGCCCGCCAACATATATAATAGACCGCGTTGCGTGTGTACGGGTGTGTTTACATGCATTTATGTATGAGTTTGAGAGAGGGAGGGAGAGAGAGAGAGAGAGAGAGAGAGAGAGGAAAGCAGAATGATAGATGGAGAAAAGGAAGTTTTTATGTCTTGTATTGCACACACACACACACGCGCGCAGACGCATTCACATATAAAAAAAAGCTCATTTACATATGTGTCCAATTGAACCGGCCTCTACACACACACACGCTCACGCACACACGCACACACACGGTCAGTGATATATATATATATATATATATATATATATATAGACACAGACACTCCCTCACGCATGTAGATAGCAACCAATAATTTCGGCGGTCAGATTTACATTCCGCTGCACGCGTGGAACCCGAGTGAAACGTTAAGGAATGGTGCGATCTGTTTGACCAAATACAGACTGGACACAGCGTTGGTCAGTATTGGATACGGAAAGGCCTGGACACACGATGGGCGAGCGGAAAACACAACTGACTCGTACTTTGAATGCACGCACGTAAACATATTTACATTATTTGCACGTACACACACATACGCTCACACGTACACACACATACACTCACATACACACACACACATACACATATACACACATACATACACATATATAAACAGTTTATAACTATTTGTGTATATAAACTTACATATATTTATTAACTGAGGCACGCAAACATTTCTATTTGTATACGTGTGTATACACAAATATTTATAGCTCTATAGACAAGCATAAGAACAAATTCGGAAAATATACTATACTCTTATCTATCTATCTATCTATCTATCTATCTATCTATCTATCTATCTATCTATCTATCTATCTATCTATCTATCTATCTATCTATCTATCTATCTATCTATCTATCTATCTATCTATCTATCTATCTATCTATCTATCTATCTATCTATATATATATATCTATCTACCTATCTACCTTTCTATCTATCTATCTATCTATCTATCTATCTATCTATCTATCTATATCTATCTATCTATCTATCTGTCTGTCTGTCTGTCTGTCTACACGTGTGTGTGTGTTTGTGCATGGTTATATGTAAATATACATACAATAATATGAGAGAGGGAGAGAGGGAGAGAGAGAGAGAGAGAGAGAGAGAGAGAGAGGGAAAGAAGTTAGTTGAAAATACCATTTCTGAAGGCCTCGATGCGCACCGATTCCTACCTTGACACAATACATAACGGAAGGACAAACTAATCGAGTCACTTATACTCGGAGATTTATGTAAACAAGCAGCAAGTTATACAGAAATACGGGTGGAACAGTAAACCTATGCACACACCATAACACGCGGGTAATAATAATATATTATCACACACACACACACACATATATATATATATATCGAAGGAGAGAGAGAGAGAGAGAGAGAGAGAGAGAGAGAGAGAGAGAGAGAGAGAGAAAGAGAGAAGGAGCCTGTACATACAGAAAAGAGTATAAATTAATCTGTGTCCAATATTGTACTCATACTTATATATCCTCTGTCCGTACGCACCAGAGAAGGAAGACATACAAGTAACCACACCCATACGTACATACATACATACGTACATACATACGTACATACATACTACATACATACATACATACATACATACATACATACATACATACATACATACATACATACATATATATTCCTCTGTTATGAATGCACCAACATTTTACGAGTTAGCAACTATTTTACAAGTAAATCCTGAGAAGGCGAAATATTCCGACTTGATTTTTGAACTTGTTTAAAGTGAACCCGTTTGAAATATCTTTGTGAAAGGCATTCACTTCCCGGCATCTGACGACCATCTCTTCTCCGAATCAAAACAAACCGGTAATTAGATGCAAAAGAAGCGAGCGACAAAGATTTTGTGGTAAGCTCTCGGTAAGCGGATTACGGGACGCAGTTTCGATACTTACGGGAAGAAACCTGTTTCCGTTTTGCTTTATATATATCTACATATATTTATAATCTGATATCTCATTTTGAGGAAACCATAAATACCACTAATTCACATTTATACGAAATATTAGCAAATAAAGGAATTTTGTGCAAAATTCTATTGAGGAATATCTACAAAAATTTCAACACAAATCAAAACGTATCCACACATTACAAACATTATATATATATATATATATATTTTAACACCAAGTGGAAATACTATTAAATTAGTATCTAATTCTCTCACCCTT
>NC_043021.1:24514212-24536712 GCF_006345805.1 Octopus sinensis | reverse complement strand
CAGCTAATTAATATTCTCTTGTCGGCAGAGGTAAAGAATACGTACATCACCCGGTTTCGGCGTAACAGAAACCCTAACCCTAAGCACTGGGGGGGGGGGGGCTTATTCTATACTTTCGCCTCCCTTGTCACCTCTGACTGAGCAAAATCCTGAAACCCCATCCATCAAGCAATTTAACCATGACCATCCCGCCTATTTTGATTAACATAGCGATATTATCTAAAGTGTCTGTCGCCGCTTTTCGAGGTTCTGGCTGATGTTTCTAGCAATGTATGCGACCATGTAGAAGTTCCATCGCTGTCGTCGATGTCAGACTTTTGCTTCTTGTTTTGTTTCTTTTATTGCTGATATTATCGTTGTTGTTGTTGTTGTACAAAGGTGACCAACTGGTCGAGTCTTTAGGATGTCAGATATATTGCTCTGTGGTAATCGTTCCAATTGTCTGCGTTCTGAGTTCAAATCACATCGAGGTCAACTTTAACGTGTAGCCTTCGGGGGTCAATAAACAATATGTCAGTAGAGTCGATTCTTCTTCTTCTTCTTCTTCTTCTTCTTCTTCTTCTTCTTCTTCTTCTTCTTCTTCTCTTCTTCTTCTTCTTCTTCTTCTTCTTCTTCTCCTTCTTCTTCTTCTTCTTCTCCTTCTTCTTCTTCTTCTCCTTCTTCTTCTTCTTCTTCTTCTTCTTCTTCTTCTCCTCTCTCTCTCTCAGATATTTGTTGTGGTCACATCTGGACGGAGATGCTTTGTCCTCTCCAAAAGTGCACATGACTCTCTGCACATCATAACGGCTCTTCATTGACTCGGTCAAGTGTTGAGGTCCCCAGACAAGAAACACAACCCTAATCAAGCCTGATTAAAGGGTTAAACTTATAGTGAAAAGAAATACAACCGTGACCATCCTATCACTTTTGGAGATGGCGACGACTATATTGTCTCTTTTTACCCCTTTTTACACGAAGATTCCTAAATGATATCAGTAACATGTAGCTGGTATTTCTAGCAGGTCATACACTCACAATGTCGATACGTTATATATATAATTATAGTTTTCGGACCTTGTGCCTAGAGTAGAAAAGAATATATGATTATAGTTTTGTTTTTCTGTTCGTTATTGTTGCATTTATTGTCATTAGCGAGTCGGAAAAATGATTTGCGATATTCCTTCTGGCTCTTTGCGTTCTGAGTTCAAATCCCACCTAGGTCACCATTGCCTCTCATCCTTTCGCGATCAATAGACTAAAGTATCAGTCAAATACTGAGGTCGGTATCATCGACTAATCCCTTGCCCTCGCATTTTTTTCGTCATATTTCTTTAATATACGATGCCTTACACTTGTTACACATTTTCGTTTCCCGTTTTTCACACCGGGTGCGGATCTAGATATTAACCGAATTCCTGTCTCGTGCCTAAATTACTGTTGTTAATGTTGTTGCTATATGCGTTGCTACAACAACAATTAGTGTGATTACGATTGATCTCGCAATGGTCGTTGTCTCTGAGTTCAATGCAGGTTACAATCAACCGAGCCCTCGTGAGCCAACACAATAAGAATCTTTATCGAGTTTCATTAATTCGTTAATACATCACCAAATTATGGTCACAAGTTCGTGTATGGTGTACAGCTTTCTTCAGATCGAGGGGCAACAGAAACTTCATTCACCTGTTATTGATTTGTTTCATTAATGTAATTTGTGAAAAAGAACATCATCGATTATTTTCTTCATTGGGCCCTCAACGGTTGAAGGAGATGCAGCGGTGCCGTCGTGAAATATTGCTTATCATGCACAGTTATCAAACATGGTCGAACCCTTACCTCTACGTGACTGATAACAGCTGATTTCTAAGGCAGAGAGAGAGAGAGAGAGAACTCCTAAAGAATACAAAGCAAAGTTAAAAGTAAGTTACCTCTGCAAGATTTGAACTCAGAACGGAGAGAATAGGAACAAAAACCTCGGTAATGTCTTCCGGTGTCTACTGCCGAGTTCAGTAATTAAGTTCCACTAAACCTTCCCGCACGCATAACATTGATATTGCCATTCGGAATGTCTCTTTGGTATTTATTCCATGGACCACTGGTTATGTTTACAACCTTTTCGTTCCTAATTTCTTGAATATCTTTTGCGGATTTCAGTGTCACTGTTTTACAGACTTAGTCAACGTAACCTTTTAGAAAGTAACTCTGGAGTATTTGTCAAACCCAGACTCCATACTGATGCCACAACTCTAACACGAAGCACCAGGAAGATTTTAAAGATGGGTCTTCGGGAATGATCTTTAATTTATATCTCAAACCATAATAGTCTAGATTCGGCCTTGCAAACATGGCACCTTAGTCACGTGTCTACCAGTATGAGCATGGGGCGACCAATGCCTTGAGAATGGGATTTAATAGGTAGAAGCTAAAATAAATGGCTAATTATAGTCGCTCTCATAATGTCATGTAATTACTGTCTGGGATTAAGAACTGAAGAGAAGTGGCTAAAGCGAATCTCTTCGGATGAATTTGGTTTTTATATGGTCTTCCGATGAAAGGCAGATTCCTTGTGAATGTCCTACGATTTCAAACCGTTCACATTTACTTTCTTTTAGGTTACTTTTCTTAAATCCTATAATTCTACTATCCACAAATGCCGCTCGCGGCCATATAACCTGACCGAATATTATACACGTTCTGTTGGTGTATACTATTTATGAACGTTATGTTGTTTACCAGTGTATGGTCATGACAAACACACGAGCCTTTTGTAGCCCTTCACTTCTTCAAGTAGCCACTATTTTTGTTGAAGTGTTAACACCATCTTATTTCTTGCTACAAAGCAACGTAGTATTGCAGTTTCTCTTGCTTTTGTTATGGCAAATAATTTTCTTTGCGCCAGTCGTTCCGATATTTGAGATGGCCACGGTATCATTCTGTTGAATCATTTTGGGCATTTATTGATGTAAGACATGCAGTTTTACCTAGCAACTTTGGATTTTATTCGCTCCAGTTGGTTTCCAATTACCATTTTCCTGATATGGTTACCATTATATTTTTCTTTGAGACATCTTCTCATTCTTTTGGTGCCACTTCATTAGATTTTTCACTTGTTCCCTGTTTGAATTCATTTGCTTTGTAGGGATAATCTAATTTCCATATTTTTCTCAAAAACATTCCCTCTTTTATTTTTACATACTGGATTCTTCCCACTTCGTGTTTTCTTATTTCCTTTCCTCTAAATACTTATCTTGTCTTTTCATCAAGTTTTGTTTATAAAATCACTGTATTTTCTACACTTCAGATTTATTAAATTGAATTAAAATTTTCGTGATTTTAAAATTCAGGCATCTTGAATTTTAAAATTTTCTATTTAACTTCACTGCTTTGTAGGATGACAGAATCGTGTTTCGCATGTATCTATTTTAGTTACATCTTTTTCCTTTCGTGATATATCATCTGTTGGAAGGCGGCAAGCTTGCAGAAATGTTAGAATAGCTTTACATTCTGAGTTCAAATTCTGCCGAGGTCAACTTTGCCTTTCATCCTTGCGGGATCGATCTAATCGACTGGTCCCCTCCCTCAAAATTTCGGCCCTTGTGCTTAGAGTAGAAAAGAGATATCAGCTGTTGGTTCAAAACAAGGATTGTTCTAGACGTTTCTCCTGTATTCGACACCAATTGTTCTCGATACTACGCTCACATGACATACAACACTTTAAGACAGTAGCTATTTATTCGCTTATGATTTCTAATGAACTCTTACTTTGATAAAGACTCTCTTACATTTCTATTTATCGTTCTAAGACAATTTGCTGGTTTCTAGTCTGTCTCCAATTTGTTATAAGTTTTATCTCTTCAAACATTTTGTTCCCACAATATTTTCTACCTCACCGCATTTTCCATTCACTGCTGTTGACATTAAGACATTTTTTCCAATTATAGGATCTCGTCGGTTTGAACAGCAGTTTTTTCTAGCGGTGTCATATGAAATTGTCACCCATAATTATGACCCTAGTATCGATCTATTGCATTTCAATCTGTTTTAGGGTTAGGGTTAGGGGTGGGGGAAGGGTATCTTTTTTTCTTCACAAATGTAAATAAACCCAATCTGTTTCTTAAACGAGGGACATTTTCATACGGCACAGAATGCTTTTTACCTCAAATACGTCAGTGATTGGTTGAAATTGCAGAAATTGAAGAAAAAAAACAACAAATATCTTACAAAATATAGAATTTTCTCAATAAAGCCAAGAGAAAAAGATGTTTTATAAACACATTCTACCAGTATACGAAGTTTTAAATTTTTTAGTTACCTAGAAATTATGTTAAAAACTGCCGTTCAAACCGAAAAGATCCCAGTTATATGTACTTAGAAGCAGAAATGGCAGTGAACTGGGAGAATCGTTAGCATGCCGGACAAAATGCGTTTCAGCATTTCTTTCGGCTCTTTTCATTCTGATTTCAAATTTCGCTGAAATCGACTTTACCCCTCAGGCTCGATAAATAAAGTACCAGTCGAGTATCAGGGTCGATTTAATCGACTTAACCTCTTCTCCTCAAAAATGCTGGTCTTGTGCCGGGCAAATGGCTGGCAGAATCATCAGAACATTAGGAAAATGGTTTTGCGATAATTCTTATGGATTTTTATGTTTTTAGTTTTGTCTTTCATTCTTCCGGGGTCGATAAAATAGTTTCAATTAAGGGATCTTTTCGGTTTGAACGGCAGTTTTTTCTAGCGGTGTCCTATGAAATTGTCACCCATAATTATGACCCTAGAATCGATCTATTGCATTTCAATCTGTTTTAGGGAAGGGTTAGGGGTGGGGGGAGGGTATCTTTTTTTCTTCACAAATGTAAATAAACCCAATCTGTTTCTTAAACGAGGGATATATTCATACGGCACAGAATGCTTTTTACCTCAATAGACGCAATTGATTGGTTGAAATTGCAGAAATTGAAGAAAAAAACAACAAATATCTTACAAACTATAGAATGTTCTCAATAAAGCCAAGAGAAAAAGATGTTTTATAAACACATTCTACCAGTATACGAAGTTAAACATTTTTTAGTTACCTAGAAATTATGTTAAAAACTGCCGTTCAAACCGAAAAGGTCCCAATTAAGTACTGGGGTCGATGGCTTCATCTGCCTCTCCCCCTTCAAAATTACTGGTCTGATTTATTTAAATCAGTTCCAATTATGAATTAGCAGTTAAAGACAGGACTGACAAAATCTTTTGAGTGTTGGAACAAGTGCTCCTTAGTATTTCTTCTGACCGTTGACGTCCTGAGGCCACCTCCATCTTTCAGATTTTGATATCAGTTTTGTATCAGTCACGTACTTCGGGTTCATGTAATCGAAGAATCCTCTTTTCGGAATATTAAGCCTGTACCCATGTTAAAACCTATTACTATTATAATTATTAGTATTATAATTATTAGTATCCAGTTATTACTAGAATACCAATCAAATACTGGGGTTAAATTTAATCTTCTATATCCGTCCACTTCCCGCATTCTGTTTTTGAAACATTACTTAGTAGAGTTAGGTTTGCAATTGTCTGTCCCGTATTTAATGTTACCTCGTCCCAATTTGGTTGTGGACAATGTTGTTTTTATTTATATTTGTTTGGCTGTTGTTGATATTTATGTTTTCTTGAAGTACAAGCTGTGCTGAATTATCTTCGTTTAGTATTTCTCTCTCTCTCTTTTTTTTTTTTTACTTCAACTAATCATTTTAAATGTATTTCGTCGAACGAATGAAATAATGTTTTTCATTTGAGGGCAAATCTAGGGATTCCCGGTTTATTGATATTAACTAAAGGATTCAGTTTGTCAGAAAAAGGTTTGTTTAATAATCATCAAGGATTCGGTTCTGGGCCCTTTCTCTATAATCTATACGTTTCTATTCTTTTTCTTTAGCTTCAGTAATGAGGTTCTTCTTCATTTTGGCGCACAAGTCACTAACAGGAGTCTACCATTTTCCTTATGAATATATTTAGGCTGGAGAAGGCAGCGAAGTGGAAGAACCATTAACATTCCAGGCACAATGTTTTCTAGCATCTCGTCTGTTTTTACGTTCTGCGTTCAAATTCCGGCGAGGTCAACTTTGCCTTTCATTTTTTGGCGTCTCGTAGATAAAATTAGGTGGGGGGTTGCTGCTTCAGAAAATTTTCAGTCGTTGTTTTAATATTGTGTAAAAGAAAACAAACATATAAAAAGAAAATTTACGCATAAACTTGATCGATTTTAGTGTGTTTAATTTGTTCACTGAACACCGTAGCGAACCCCGCCTTGTTTTTCAAAAATCCCCCTAAATCACAAAATGAGGGGATGGGGGTGGAAGTGTGCCTTATTTTACAAATCCTGGCAGCAACACTGAAGCTGGAAGCAGGATAATAATCTAATTCTACACTTTATCACATTCAAGAATATGAACACGTTTTTAAGCACAACTCATGCGGAGTCAAGAGGAAACACTCCCTTTCACCGGAACATCGGAGTCGGCATTGTTGTTCACGCAGTGTTCTCTCTCTCTAAGAGAGTAAAGGGTTAACGTTTGAAAGAAAATATAATGGAAATCATAAAGCTTTCATGGAAGTGGGGAATGGCTTGCTAAAATTTCACGTGACAGCTGAATAAATGAATTATCTGTAAGACCCTTTACGAAGAAAAAGAAACACGAATAAAAACAGTCAGTATGCCCATATTTGCGGACATGTCAACAACAATTAGCAAAGAAAGAAAGCTTTTTAATTTCTTGAATGGAACTTTTTTCATTCTTGCTATGGATTAAAGGCTGCAGTCACAGAAGAATTCTGTTAAGTTAAATAACCATTCAAGCAGTTAGCTTTTATATTTAAACTAAAAGGAAATGAAGAATTGGCAACTAGTGAAGAGTTAAATGCAAGTCGGAGATGATTCTATCGTCTTAAGGAACATTCGAGACTACAGAAGGCAAAAATTATAGGAGAATGTGTAATAATGGATAAAAATGGCTGGGAAAAAATTTTGATAAATTATGAAAAAGACACAAAAAAAGAAAAAAACACACACACACAAAAAAAATACAGCTTGAAGGATGTGGGTCGAATTTTTAATTTTGACGCAGATGGATTGTTTTGGGGAGAATGCCCACCTCAACATTTTGGATTGACAGAAATTTTAGAGTAGAAAAGTAGAAAGTTACATTTTCTATTGATTGGTTATGTAGCTGGTGATTGCCAACTTAAGCCTACGGTTGTGTATCGATGTGAAAACCCTAGAGCTGTAATGGGTGATTCAAATCCAGTAATAAGGTGAACAAGCATGATGGTACGGGTTGGCAGAGAATTTATTTACAGAATGATTTACAAACTATTTTTTCCCTCTGCTGAGTGGATCACTCAGGTTAGTAACCTCATCACAGGCTGTAGAGACCTGTTACTCGTACCATGGAAACAATTACTATCTATTTCACGGTCGATTAGTTGGTGAGTAAACCGATTCCTCCACTTGAATAGCTTGCTTCTGTTGTGAGGAGGGTGTTTGGACACCCGGCAGGAGAAACAACAAGACCTGTTGAAGGACTGATGTGTTCCCTGTAGGCCAACGGTCATCCAGATGGGGAGGACAATGACAAAACACCGCAATATCTCTGTCAAGAAAACAATGAGTCAGAACAAAGTAACGCTAAAGCTTCATCTGATGGGAGAATTCGCGCTTAATCGGGAGGACTTTTGCTGTTATCAACGCGCTGCGAAAGTGTGCGACACCGGACAACGACCATGTTGAGCCGAGTGAGGTGAATATAATGACTTGTAGGTTTCTGTTCTCTTACTATTTGGCAATGCACATGGCAAACCATTTTCAGTCATCTGACTTAGATGAACATGTAAAACTTCATTTTATGACTCCCTAATGGAACCAACGGACCAAGTTATAACTGCTACTTTAAAAAACCTTTTTATTTAAAACGAAGTTTTGGCGACGCTATAAAATTTAGAACAGGAGGAAATGCTGTCCGAATCAATATTTTAGAAAATTTATACAATCAGAGATGCAAGCTTGGGCCGAATAAACTGCCAGTCTCATGAGTAACATCAAGTTTTATCGCATTTAGCAAATGGTTATCTGATCTGTATATCTCTTAATCGATTAATCTTAATAATAAATCTACTCCATAAAAGCACCTAATCTTTTCCAAGATCTTAAAAATTTCTAGACGTCGCATGGTGCACCATTACGAGGCTGGATCATTATGCTTTTTTATAACTACTTAAGGTATGGATTCCACATTATTATTCTACACTTTTCTCAAGACCATCTTGTTAGTTATTAATTAATCTTTATCTCCTATGCATATTTTCCTCAATTATTCCTGTCGGGAGTTTTCACAGAATTGTTATTAGTCGAGAGTTTGAGGCGCCGTTTCCTTTTAATTTGATTTTCAGTATTAGGTAGTTTCTTTCTTTTGTTTACCAAAGTGATACTTCCTTTTCAATTCACTCACATTTTCTTGTATCACAATAGTTTCATGAATGACCGTAAACCCGTTTAATCGGTTTCCGCGGACCAGGTTGAACCCTGCTGCTTTCCATTTTCCTGTGGCCGGGTCTCTGGTGCTGTGCCGCCGTTCCACTGTGCCACCCATCCCAGTCCTGATTAAGGTCACACAACTAGCAAGGAAAGTGTGGTATTTAGCAGAATATTAGCTTTAGCCCATCTTTTATACCAAAACAAAATAATGTACATAACACTTACAATCAGTTAAGATCAGAAGCCCTGAGGGTCACTGCCTGGTACTGCATCAGGGCATTATTATTATTATTATTATTATTATTATTATTATTATTATTGAGTGAGAGAGCAGTTCATGCCATCAAAGTGACACTGGGGTAAAATATTATTATTAAGACTCCGCCGGTTACGACGACGAGGGTCCCAGCTGATACGATCAACGGAACAGCTTGCTCGTGAAATTAACGTGCAAATGGCTGAGCATTCCACAGACACGTGTACCCTTAACGTAGTTCTCGGGGATAATCAGCGTGACACAGAGAGTGACAAGGCTGACCCTTTGAAATACAAGTACAACTCATTTTTGCCAGCTGAGTGGACTGGAGCAACGTGAAATAAAGTGTCTTGCTCAAGGACACAACGCGTCGCCGGGAATCGAACTCACAACCTTACGATCATGAGCCGAATGCCCTAACCACTAAGCCACGCGCCCTCACGGGGTAAAATATACGAAGCCCAATATACCCATCATGACTACCCGTCTGATAAGGGTACACCAGGCACATGCATCACAACCATATGTGCGCGACATGGTGATCTCATATCAAGATAAACAGCACATGACCTTGCAGGTGGGGCCCAGTTAGAATTTTCTTCAGGTTGAGTAGCCCATCCCGCTCAAAAGGTCCCTGAATAAGGGTTGTTTAAGGATGTTGAACGAAACATCCATGTTTCCGGAGGTGAATTATTCAAACCCCAAAGAATCCCTCTCAACACATGGCTATGATGCTCCCCCACTACTTCTGCTCATGATCAGAGATGCACATATCGTCAGCCACTAAGGGACATGCTCAACTAGTTAAGGTCAAGCAAATCTGTGGTATTGAGTAGAATATTTGCTGTAGCTCATCTTTTATACCAAGACAAAACAATGTACATGATAACACTTCCAATCAGTTAAGATCACACTTCCAATCAGTTAAGATCTTATTATTATTATTGAGTGAGAGAGCAGTTCATGCCATCAAAGTGACACTGGGGTAAAATATACGAAGCCCAATGTACCCATCATGACTACCCGTCTGATAAAGGTACACCAGGCACATGCATCACAACCATATGTGCGCGACATGGTGATCTCATATCAAGATAAACAGCACATGACCTTGCAGGTGGGGCCCAGTTAGAATTTTCTTCAGGTTGAGTAGCCCATCCCGCTCAAAAGGTCCCTGAATAAGGGTTGTTTAAGGATGTTGAAAGAACCACCCATGTTTCCAGAGGTGAACTATTCAAACCCCAAAGAATCCCTCTCAACACATGGCTATGATGCTCCCCCACTACTTCTGCTCGTGATCAGAGATGCACATATCGTCAGCCACTAAGGGACATGCTCAACTGGTTAAGGTCAAACAACTGACAAGCAAATCTGTGGTATTGAGCAGAATATTTGCTGTAGCCCATCTTTTATACCAAGATAAAGGTACACCAGGCACATGCATCACAACCATATTAATATTATTATTATTATTATTATTATTATTATTATTATTATTATTATTATTATTATTATTATTATTATTATTATTATTATTATCATCATTATCATTATTATTACTACTACTACTACTACTACTACTACTACTACTACTACTACTACTACTACTACTATTATTATTATTATTTTTATCATTATTATTATTATTATCATTATTATTATTTATTATTATCTTTCCTTTAAACTCAGACGTTGTTGAAACTCTTTGATTCTTGCAATTCTTGCATGAGTAGTCAGCCTGCTATCTGTATCCTACGCTACCATGCTAATTCTTCTCTTCAAATATCCAGTAATTTCCTGATATTTATGGCCGCGCCAAGGAGGCAAGCTTTTTGCAACATCCTTACTGGACACCCTATTCCCATTTTCATTATATGTTTTGATACCCCACCCAAGGTTCCAAAACTACTTGGCACTATCTTCACCTTTTTCGTCTTCCACAGTCGGTCTATCTCGTATTTAAGATTGTCTACGTCAGCTTTCTCGCGTTCCTCCTTAAGTATGCGTGGATCAAATTGACATCAGTTTTAGACTACACGTGGTTTACCCTGTCTACCATCATTAAGTCTGGTTTGTTGCACTCAAATACCCGGACCATTTGAATTGGGAAATCTCGCAAGATTTTGCAACTCAATCACTTCGTCGTTTGCGCTTGTATCGTGCCTTACCTCTCTCTCTCTAAACTCCACTGTTTCCGCAATCTCCAATGTAGCACTCTCGCTACCTCATCCTGGCTTCGGGCATGTCTAAGGCATTCATTTACAACAGGGGCAATAGTTTCACCAAATTCATTCTATATCCGGCACAATGGAGATATTTGCTCATTCCTAAGACTCACCCTCCGATTTCTGGTTAAAGCAAGTATAGTACTCTTAGTCTTTTTTTTAAAGCGTTGCTTTCTTTAATCAGTTTTACCTGTATATTCCCCAGGCAACTTCAAGTGTAGCTGCAGGCGATTGTCTGAGCATCTCTTCTTCTTTTTTTAGGAATATGAAGACTTTGTTTCTCTTTTCAAAACAAAATCATTATATATATTATTGAATGTAATTTTCATTGGACAACTCATAAAAAGATCTCAAATAGCGCCAAAGAAAAGGATGTCTTCAATATCTGAAGGGTAGACAATAGAAAAAAAATTTGTTTCGCAAATATTCAAAATTTTATTTACACATCCAAAATAGCTACAACAGATAATTATGCCACACGACAAAGCTAACGCAATAACACTGGTAAACATACTTTTGCTGACTTCGGTTTTGTGGTTGTTTTTAGTTAATTTTGAGATACTGATTTCAAATATGGCCTCCATTTGTTCCTAACACATCAAGTTTTCATTTTAAAGCATACTCCTATTTTTATGATGTACTCTATAAATAATTTACTCGGTCAGGGTACTTATAGCTTCAAACCGTAATTTATACTTGGTCAGGGTAGTTATAGCTTCAAACCGTAATTTGTAATGTCAATCAAATATGAAATGTAGGATAACCTCACCTTTTACTTAATGTCTCCACCAAATCCTTGTAGTTTGCAGCCGTTTCACTCCCCACAAATCCTTTCACAACAGCCACAAATGAATCCCATGCTCTTTTTTCTATGTCAGCCATCAAGGACGACGAGAAATTCTGGCATTTCGTTAACTTTCTGATTTGTGGCCCATCAAAAACACCAGCCGTTATTTTATCATAACTTATCCCAGGATATGTTGTACATGGGAATTTGAAACAGTTACCCTCCACATCAAGAGCTTTGACAAATTACTTTATTAGTCCTAGTTTAATATGGTGGGGTGGGGGAAGATGATTTTCTCTCGCTCAACAAGTGGTTGGAGTATGATATTCATCTCCCCAACAATCAAACTTTTCCTAACTGGCCAGAGTTTGTTCCCAACGTTTGTCTCTCGCTTGGTTAACCCATAAAGACAGGAAACACGGATATTTGTATACTTTCCTTGTTGGCCAAGTAAAAGCTGACCAATTTTAGATCCTCACATATGACCCATTTGTGTTCATCATACTTAAGTTAATCTTGTACACCTTTTTTAATGTGATCATAATTCTCTTTTTAGTGTACAGAGCAACGAATAAGAAGCGCACCAAACAAGTTTCCATTGTAGAATAATACAAATCTTAGACTCTTCTTTGAATTATTTATAAAGAGTCTCCCTTCCCTAGGATGATGCTGTTCAGCACCCATCATGTTTAACAGTCCCGTCACGTGACAACAGTAAACAAAATCTTTTCCAGTTGTAAAGAATGTCAAGAGATCTTTTTCCTTATAAACAGTCACGTTTGTTTCTTTCTGTAACGAATTCTTCCCTTTAATCCTAGAAGCTAACAGTTCTGATTATTCTTTCGACAGTCCTAGATCTCTGACTAAATCATCAAGTTCTGCCTGGTTGAAGTTTCCACATTCTTTGGTTGATGTTTCTACAAAATCTATATCCCTGTCATGTTCACGATTCACATCTGCTTCACAGATACCATCACTCGCATCATCTTGCAGTGAAAGTAGATCCTGAATCCAGATTCGGGTAACTTATTTTCTGTCAGCTTCTCTTGCTATAACTAGAAGTCTTTGTGAAATAGAAGTAGCAATCGTTTACATGGTTCTTTGGCTCAATTGTTTTCTCGTGCCCTTTGTCCATCGGCTTAAATTTTCAACATAGGGATTATATACATTGTGCGGGACCACGATTTATCCTGATCACCAACTTTAATCTTAAAGTAAGCTATGTAGGATCTTTTCACAATGTCACTAACGTTCATTCTTTGACCTGGTACTGTAAAATACCCACATACATAACAAGAGTCAAGGGAATTCAAACATTTCAACCCATAGAATAAAAAAAACAACAACTAGACATGATAGAAAAAAGCTATTGTCCTTTTAAAACTCAGTGACCCCCAAATTACCCGAAAACAGGTCTCAAACATAACTCAGCAGAAAAAAATTAGAATTTGTTGACCAGTGAAATTAATAGAAGAAAATGTCACAAATACCCTAATGAGCAGTTTCAGTAGCAGCGACAGTAACAACAACAACAACAACAATTCCATCCACCTGTTCCTATAACAGCTGGATGACGACAAACCACCAATGAACAGGTAAAAGTTTGGGATCTCTCACAGTTAGAGAAAATCACAAGAATTACAATAAATGACAGTGGAGACCCATTTCTGTGATAGTTGTAATGTTTGTGCCGCAGTACGGTAAAGGGGTCAGAGCAGATTGAAAGAAAGGACGCCTGTGGCTGGAGACAAAAACTGACCTGCAAGTTCTAATGTTCCCCGAAGGCCGCAGAGCGATATTAAAAGTGTACCCGACAGAAGGCGTTGGGTACTGTTTCATGACAAAGTGGAGCTGGGGTCTTTTACATCGACTGGAGTAAAACACACCTTTAATGAGGAAGAAATAATACTTTCTACTATATGCACAAGGCCTGGAATTTTGGGGGAGGGGGATAGTCGATTACATCGACCCCCACTTCCCAGTTTTCAACTCGTATCTATTTTATCGACCCCGAAACGACGAAAGGCAGAGTCGGCCTTGGCGGAATTCGAACTCAGAAGACGGACGAAATTGCTACTGAGCATTTCATCCGGTGTGCCAGTGATTCTGTCTGTTCGTCGCCTTTAATGAGGAAGAAATAAGACATACAAAGTTCGGAATGAAAAACAGAAAAATCACACACAAGCACATACACACACACACGCACACACACACACACACACACACACACACACACACACACCACACACACACACACACACGCAAAAGGTGAGAAGTATCAATTTCTTCTAAATGACAGCAAAGTTCCTCTTGAGAAATATAACGAAGCGAATTCAGAAGACGAAGACGAAGACGAAGACGAAGTTCCTCTTCGCGGTTCGAAAACAAAAAACAGAAAACAAAACACAACCATCGTTAATGTTTAGATTTTTCTTCAAATAATCTTTCTTTGATTATTTTGGCGTTGTATTGTGCTTTTTAAAAGTCTTTCCATGCAAATATGTGTGCATGCGTGCATATGTGTGTATCTGTGTTAATATGTATCTATAAATATAGATACACGTGTCTGTATATCTAAGAAAATGCAGGCCTTGCGCCGAAATTATTATTATTGTTGATGATGATGATGATGATGATCATACGGATGTATTTATATTCCTTAAACCAAGAATAATTAGGGACATCTTGGATAACGAATGTACAAATGTCCAAGAAGGCGGAAATGTTCCACGAACAATTAGGGGCCTGAGTATTGGTATTTTCCGGAACCTGACACTGTTTGTCCTGCAAATATAATTCGTCGATGTCTTCTTAGAATGATTGCATATCATTCCGGTACGATTTGCAAATGTTATGTCGTCCATATGTCTTAAATACCATTCTGTCTTGAATTCAATTGCTAAGTCAGTGGAATTCTCGAAATTTTCACTTCATTTCTACCCAATATTATATTATTTTGACACTGATCTATCGATTACTAGCTGACAGCAGTTATTAACGATGATAGAAGATGATGGTGATGTGAGGTTCTCGCCCTCGCCACGCGTTGATCTAAATGACTCACAAAGTCGTTGCATTCTTCCTTCGGTGAAGTAATTGAATAATCAGAGCGAGGGACAAAATACAAAATCCTCTTAATTTTCAGGATTCAAATCACATCAGCATTTAAACCTAGAATGTAAAATTTGTTTTCGTCCTCGGCATTATTTTCCATATTTTCTTGGTGAGGAATATTGTTGTCATTTAAAAGAAATTCTTCTTCTTTATCTCTTTTTAATGTAGTTATATTTTCTTTTCGTATATTTGTCTGTACTTATAGCTTGGAAGCACTCCGTCGGTTACGACGACGAGGGTTCCGGTTGATCCGATCAAAGGAACAGCCTGCTCTTGAAATTAACGTGTAAGTGGCTGAGCACTCCACAGACACGTGCACCCTTAACGCACGGGGATATTCAGCGTGACACAGAGAGTGTCGGCCCTTTGAAATACAGGTACAACAGAAACAGGAAGTAAGAGAAAGTTGTGGTGAAAGAGTACAGCAGGGATCACCACCATCCCCTGCCGGAGCCTCGTGGAGCTTCAGGTGTTTTCGCTCAATAAACACTCACAACGCCCGGTCTGGGAATCGAAACCGCGATCCAACGACCGCGAGTCCGCTGCCCTAACCACTGGGCCATTGCGCCTCCACACTTATAGCTAATACTAGGTGATTAGAATTTAACCAGGAAGGCTGTAGGTAACGCAAGACAATAGGAATTGGGACTAAATTACGAACGAGACTACCAGTCTAACATGTTCTACAGCCTGACACTTGTGCCGTACTCCAGACTGTATGTGATCAACTGCTTTTTCACTTCTTGTACAAATATCTGCTTTCCTGGTCCGATCTGCCCAGAAGGGATCGGTTGGCCTGCTGATGCTGTGCAGACATGAGCTGAACTTCACACAGTTACTGAGGTCTTTAGTTGCTTGTTAAACACGCTGTAATACAACTGCTGTTCCAGGTCAAAGCCTATACCACCATTGAATAATTGGTAGCTGGGATTTTTTGAAGTAGACACTGTCGTTTACTAGTCCGGCAATGCGACCAGTAAAATGCCACCTCTTGCAGTGAATAAGAGGTTAGAGTCGAATTTAAGGGGTGACGCTTTTGAGGATACTACAGTTGACTTAGAGGAGTTTCGGCTCATGAGACTATGGAAAACCAAAACAAAACGGAACAAACTTAACCTGTTTGTGCTATGGAGATAGGTGATACCTTAACTCCATATGTGTTCTACTGGCACAGAAGTTAAACCGGTTTCCGATAATGTACGAAAAGTGACGGAACCATTATTGAAGTATTCTTTCAGAAAATGAAGAATGCTAACTTTTATAGCGAACAGTCGAAATGTCGAAAAGAGGAGGGTTGAAAGTCCGTGAAGTCACTTGCTAGGATTGTCCTTCGGCAAGGAAGAGGCGAAGAAGGCAGTTTTCTTCTCCCTGACAGTAATTTCAAAACAGGATTTAGTGGCATACGATTTCTCTTGAACTAAAGAAATAAAAAGAGCGGTACCAGCCTCAAGCAAATAGCTGGCGGGGTGGAGTGTGGGCAAGATTTAATTCCTCCTAGAGTTTTGAGGTTTGTTGAACAGAAGTAGACTGGGATTTTGTGGTGATCCATTTCTCTGTTGGCCAAAGTTCCTGCCACATTTTGGGTGGAGACTTATTTGTTTTGATATGAAACTAGCTAAGTAGCCAGTCGTTTCCGGGCAATTTTCACAGGAGAATGTCTTTATTTCAGTTTTATTTTTATTCTATATCAGACCATTTATTCCCTGGCGGACAGAGCTCTTGATCAGGACGGATTTCTGCATTATTTGGGGCAACTTGTAATGTCTCAAACGAAGTTGTTTTTCTATAGATGCATAAAATGCAAACAATTTTCGTACATCCTACTTTTAACATCCAACATAAATGTTGAGTAATTTTTCGTTTCATGTATCTTTTGATTACCATTTAGTGAAAGACTTCCGCTTAGAACGCAGATTTCGAAAATCAAATCCGCTTTTCTCGAAGACCCTTTTAATGATGTACACACAAACACTTTCAGTTATACAGTGGATTATATTTTAAAATTATTGCATCGTGTATGACATGATTTGTCCCATTTTCCCTTTTCTATTGATGGTTGCGAACACCGAAACACGGTTGTTAGGAATTTTTTTTCTAAAAGAAGGTAATATTTTATGCATGTATATATGTGTGTATTATACATACATACATACATACATACATACATATATATATATATATCTATATATATATATATATATATATATATATAATATATATATATATATATTATATATATATATATATATATATATACATATATATATGGAGGCGCAATGGCCCAGTGGTTTGGGCAGCGGACTCGCGGTCGTAGAATCACAGTTCTGATTCCCAGACCGGTCGTTGTGAGTGTTTATTGAGCGAAAACACCTAAAGCTCCACGAGACTCCGGCAGGGGATGGTGGCAAACCCTGCTGTATTCTTTCGCCACAACTTTCTCTCACTCTTTCTTCTGTTGGCCTGCTCGCTTAGCCAGCGGGGTGGCATCATTTGAAGGCTAAAACAATGCGAAGCGCATTGTGACCAGTGATGTGTAGCAACATCTGATAGCCTGGTCGGTCACGGTGATCACAGTGATATATATATATATATATATATATATATATATATATATTATTGGTGTATTTCGGGATAGTGATTCTTCTTTTTTTTTTTTTGCCAAATAACACTCGCTCTATATATTCGTTCTTCACTCGTTCATTACTCTTCTTATTTTAATTCGTGTCCTTTGTTCGGAAATCTTTCGGCACACATCTTCAGCTACTCTTTCCGTCTTCGTGTGTACTGATAGAAGAAGACAATGGACTAAACCCGCCTTGGTCCAATTTAATATAGAGTGTGTATATTTAGAAATAAACTATGATCATCCCGAAATGCAATATCTGTTTCAACACGAGGTTTCACATCAAAAATCTCGCAACACAAATTAATAAACATATATATGATATATATATATGTATATATATACACACACACACACACACATGACTTCCAGCCCTTGAGTCAAACTGCGAATTATTAATAAAGCACACGCCCACTTATATATATATATGAGAGAGGTATACATACATATTAATATTATATATGCATTTGATCTGCCACACGCAAATGTACAGATATATATATATATATATACATACACACACGCACACGCACACCACACACACACACACACACACACACACACACACAACACACATATATATAATATATAATATATATATATATATATATAATAATATATACACACACACACACACACATGACTTCCCCCTTGAGTCAAACTGCGAATTATTAATAAAGCACACGCCCACTTATATATATATATAGAGAGGTATACATACATATTAATTTATATATGCATTTGATCTGCCACACGCAAATGTACAGATATATATATATATATACATACACACACGCACACGCACACACACACAACACACACACACACACACACACACCACACACACACACACCAACATATATATATATATATATACACACACACGCACACGCACACCCACACACACACACACACACAGCACACACACACAATATATATACATACACACACGCACACGCACACACACCAACACACACACACACACACACACACACACATATATATATATATATATTACATACACACACGCACACGCACACACACACCACACACACCACACACCACATATATATTATATATATACAACACACACGCACACGCACACACACACACACCACACACACCCACATATTATATATATAACATACCCCACACGCACACGCACACACACACACACCAACACACACCACCACACACACACATATAATATATATACATACACACAACACAAACACCCACACACACACCACACACACCACAACACACACACTATATATATATACATACACACGCACACGCACACACACACACACACACACACACCACCACACACCACACAACACACACACACCCACACACACACCACAATATATATATATATTATATATATACACGCACATACAATTTTATGGCGATAAGCTTGATTGTTCCGTATAATTAAGCAGGTTTTCATTAGCTTGCAGTGCTGATCTTCTTCAAAGCCGTGATGCATACAAAGCGCAATTTCTGAAAATGTATTAGCGTTGCACTTATTTGCAGTGAGATCTACGTTATGTTTATTGAATATTGCAGACATTTCTTTTGTCTTACTGTAAAGTGAATTCTCTTTTAGTGTGTTTTATTATATTGGAGCAATCGATGTTGAAAATGTGAGACAAAATTCGGGTAATGATCGTGGTGGGGATATAATTTAAGTTGGGATTTATTCACGTAGAATGGTCATTATTCCGTGTTTTGTCATTATTAAGCATTAACTGGACTCTTCTGTTGTTCTTTGTAGAAATATAATTGAAAATTCTCATTGATTCACGATGTGGATTTGTAAAGAGAAATGCGCAGAGAATGAAGGCGAACAACACTCGCGATTTAATGGATACGATATCCATAAATATTTTTATTTCGCTTCTGCCTTGCATATGGGAAAATTTAAACAATAGTGTCTTGAGTTTATAGGTTTCCAGTGAGCCGTCCATATTTACTTCCAACGGCAACATTCAGCAAACCACAGTGATCGGTTTTTCGGTTTCACCGATATTTTTGTCTTTCAGTTATGTACAGAAGCAAAATTGGAAAATAAAATTAGGAAAAAAAAATGGGACTCGTGGCATGAATTTGCATAAGTAAGCCAAAAAAGCTAACATTGTGTTACTTTGTCTTGGGGCCACAACTCTTGATTGAGTAATGAGCGGGGCCATTTTGACACAGAGCGTTGTGCTTGTCATATAAAGTTGACGGACCGATCGAACATATCCCTTAGAAATATGTCGGAGAAATGAGATTAAAATAAAGGTACATGCTCAGAAACTGCTCTATTGGGGACAGTAAGGAGTTTGAAATTGATGACGATGGCGATGATGATGATGGTGGTGGTGATGATGATTCTCAGTTGGAACTTCCTAGAGATTGTTTCAAAATATCTATTTATCTATTTATCAATCTACCTATATCTCTGTCTGTCTGTCTCTCTCTCTGTCTATATATATATATATATATATATATTTAACCCAACATACATATACATACATCTTTTATCTTTTACCTGTTTCAGTCATAAGACTGCGGACATGCTGGAGCACCACCTTGAAATTTTTAGTTGCATGAACCAATCCCAGAACTTATCTTTTAAGCCTGGTACTTATTCTATCGGTCTCTTTTTACGAACTGCTAATTTACGGGGTCGTAAACACGCCGACACCGGTTATCAAGTGTTGATGAGGGGACAAACACATATACAAACACACACACACACACCCATATATATATATATATATATATATATATATATATATACACGGCAGGATTCTTTCAGTTTCCATCTAGCAAATCCCATCACAACGCTTTAGTCGACCCGAGGCTATAGTAGAAGACACTTGCCCAAGGTGTCACGCAGACATGGGGTTGGGAAGCAATCTTCTTACCACACAACCACGACCGCGCCTATATATATATGTATATGTGTATTTATACATATATACATATACACTATTATGAGCACACACACATATATATATATGCACACATTTTCCTTTATGAATAAATTCTTTCTGGCCGTTTCGCATTAACATGGCGACATTAGTAGTAACTCTCTCTTATAACTAATTATTTTCTACAGCAATTTCAGCGAAGAGATGACTCGATTAGAGACTTTATGATGTACCTGATGTGTTTCATCTGCACCTACCTGTCATCATGAACACGCACGCACACACACACACACACGTACAACACTCAGTTTACTGTTTCGTTAATGTAAGATCAACAAAAACAAATGTAGTCCATCCAGTGAGAGGTGGATAGCGTTTAATGTACACAGTATAAAAAAATACAAGCTACTAATATTTTCCTGCTTTGGAGACATGGTTTCAGGCAGGTGTTTACGTTTGGAGACACAAGCTGTGGTATAAAAATCTGCCTAGACCCGTGTCACCAAAGTAAGAAACTATGAGTAGCTCATATCTTTAGACTGTGTACAATAAATGATATATATATATATATATATATATAATATATATATATATATATATATATATATACATTTACACATATTTTTTCTCTCCTTGTTTCTCTCCTTGTTTTTTCTGTGTCCCTTTCTGTAGAAGAGCGTAGGCTCGAAACGTAAAAGACTTTTTCTATTCCTGAGCGTTATACTAATACATCTGTTTGTTTTGTACACCACCTGTCTTCGTCTTTTGTTTTTTTCGTAAACTCTCCCTATATATATATATATATATATATATATATATATATATATATATATATATATATATATATATATATATATATATATACAATATAAAACAAAATCGGAAGTTGACCCTCTCTTTCACATCTCTAAGGTGTGTCTATGGTCACTGATCCCGTTGAGTGTTTGGTTTAAACTTTGAAGGGCACATGTTCCCGAAAACCCGATTTTGTAGAGGAACTATGTGGTAGCAATTTCAGGTAAACATAAATGGTTACTCCCCTGGATAGATTTAGGAATAACTTGAAAAATGTCTTCAAAAAGTTTGGTTTCAGAGTTGTAACTCGGAAACTAACCACACGGAATTCTTGGTGGTTACCTGAAACATAAAGAAAAGTAAATTCTACATATTCTAGCCCCAACTCCGCTGTATAAAGCATAAGCTTCAGACCAGACACATCCATAAAAATTCTGATCACTTGACTATCTCTAATAATGAAATACAAGTCGATATCTGTAGTATAATCTGAAATTTGTCTCCAGACAGAGATAATCGTCAGCAGAGATGCTGCCCATTACAATCAGGCGTCAGCATGGAGGACTTTGATATGAATTTAGTGTACTTGAGCCATCTCTCACCCTCACCCTTACCCTTGAAGATAGTAAGTAAGAGGAAAGTATTCTGGATCAATTGTTTGTTGAATCTAGATGTCTCCAGAAAATGTTTTTTCTTGATAATTAACATTTTCCAAAAAACAATGTAAAGATGCATCACTTTAGCCTGAGCAGCCTCACTTTCAACCTCGAAACCCATTGACGGAATACTGCCTTTCCAAAATAATAGTCTATCAGGAGGTCTTTGGAATTCGTGATGCCCCTCTTCTTTGTTACCCAGAACTCACAAAATATTTTCGACCTTGAATGAAAAAGAGAGAAACAGTGTTACTGCCGCATTCTGTCATGTGCAGCAACGGCTCACGCGAATAGTTATTGACACCGAATTCTTTAAAGTTTAACTCCAGGTGATTCTCATGGTTTATTTCAAGTGTGGTTTTCGAGTTTTTGTTTTTATTTTCATACTGTTAAAGTTTTATTAACCTTAAAAAAAAAGCGGCTCCTCTGAAGTAAAGCATGAAACTTACTAAAAGTTAAATAATTTAAAATCCGATGATGATATATAATTGTGGGTTATAAGAAATAAGAGCTTCATTCGATTTTTGTAATTATTTCCTTATATTTATGCAATTATATATTTGCATAATTATATTTACACACACACATACACACATTATATAATATCCTTATTAATTATATTTTGTTTG
>NC_043021.1:24494212-24509212 GCF_006345805.1 Octopus sinensis | reverse complement strand
ATACTCATATATATATATACATACATGTATACTTACCCACGATTCCACTGATGATGAGAGACTTTTTCAAATAATTCGATAATGTAGAAGATAAATTGATTGTCCTGTCCTTAGAAATATCCGAACCACCACGAAACTAACGTCAGTTGACAGGAATTGGACATGGAAAAACTCCTCACTTTGGATTAATTCCTGTATCCTTTTGGGGAGGAGGTATCTTGCTTTTGTACATTGTTTTTTTATTAAATTTTTGACACCCGCTCCGTATGTTTACACCTCTCCATTTACTCCAATCCTACCCTTATTATTGTCAGTGTTATCCAAACCCCTTAGGGTTCAGTTCCTCTTCTCGCCACGGTACCGTATCCACTGCAATCGCCGGAAGTTCTTTGTAGGAGCGGAATGCGACATTTCATTTCTTTACATTCATTCATTCATACATACACACACACACGTACATCCATCATCCATCCATCCATCCATCCATCCATCCATCCATCCATCCATACATACATACATACATACTGTATATATATATATGTGTGTGTGGTGTGTGTGTGTTTATTTAGCCCGAGACCAATGCAGTGAACAAAGGATTAAAAATAATTTTACTTTAAGAGGACTTATCCTCTTGGTTTAATGGAGATATGTTGAAAGTTCAGAGATAATTTTGTTCTTGGAGTTATAGAATGTGCTGGAAGCAATTTACCATTTTATGGCATCGTTGGCTATAAATAATTCTTCTGTTCATCCTAAGCATAATGGAATTTTTATCCTGAAATTAAAGTCTTGTTTCTCTCTCTAAATACTGCATCGCAATCCATCCACAAGATCAAACAATATAGGTTTCATATTTTGGTACAAGGCCATCAATTTCGGGGGAGAGGTCAAGTCGATTACATTGAACCTAGTACTTAACTGGTACTTGTTTTATCGACCCCGAAAATATGAAAGACAAAATTCGACCTTGGCAGGATTTGAACCCAAAAACGAAATGCCACTAAATCTTTTCCCCGGCGTGCTATCGATTCTGGCAGCTCGTCACCTTTAATCAAACGATAATATCAACGTTGAAGAGTTACTACTGGAGAGAAACTGTTTCCTGGCGGTTAATACGGAGGAAGCGTGAAAAGGAAGATATGCCTAAATAGAGTTCTGGAGAGAATGCAAAGCCAGGTACAATATTTTGAATTGGCTCAACTATCTTGGTATTTTGAGGAATCAACAATGTAAGATGCTAGAGAAAAAACAAAAAAAAGGCCATGATGCACAAGTTTAATGCCAACGTTTTAATGGTGTTGAGATTGTGACAGACGAAGTCGATCAGTGAATAAATCAACAGGAACGATTGAAGTTGTGAATGAAACGCTTGAATGAAGATGTAAATGAACTAACTGCACCACATTCAAAGAGTGAGATCAATCGAACTTTGACACGCAAGAAGAAATTGATGATTAAATGATGAGGTTAATGATGATGATAATAATCCTTATGATAATGTCGATGATCATGATGATAATAACGACGATGACAGCGACAGAAGAGTTGGTATGTAATTGTGTCTGTCCTTGTTTGTCCTCTCTGTGTTTAGCCCCTTGTGGGTAGTAAAGAAATAGGTATGTATTGTAACGGGGTTCCAAATAGACAGAAGCAACAACCAGAGGCAAACATTTTTTTCGTAATCGAAAACTTGTGACATAGAGAATTCTCGAAGAAAACTTGAAATTGCTAGAATTTTGCACTGAAAAAAAAACAAAAACAAATTAATGTTTCAGAAATAATGATGGTTGTCATGGTGATGAATGGAATATTTAAAATAGCGTCACATTTGATGTCCCTAGAAAGACTCATGCAACACGTATTTCATTTCAACATGTATTTCATTTCAACATGTATTTCATTGTGTTGTATATATATATATATATATATATATATATATTATATATATATATATATATATATATATATATAATATATATATATATATGTAATTGATAAATTGATAAATAAAACATATGCATATATACATACATATATGTACGTACCTACATTCCTTCCCGCAAAAGGCAAATTAAATAAAATTTGAGATTTGTTTTGTTGCGGAGGGGTAAAAATGGTAACAAAAACAGGACAGTAAAGACAGTACAAAATATAAACAGTAAAAGACAGGACAAGGAGAATAACAGTAACACAGACATTGAGAGCTGTTAAGCCGAACGAGAGAAAATATTACGAACGCTTTTTGAGAACGGCGAGAGAGAGACACAGGAAAGCCGTCTACACTTGAAGGAAGCGAGGTCAGAAAGACAGTAGTTTTCTCGTCACGGGTCAGCGACGGGACAGAGAAGGAGGAGTAAGAGAAAGGGAGAGAAATATATATGTATATATATATATATATATAGATATATATATATATATATATATATATATATATATATATATATATATGAAAACACACACACGCATGTATAAGTATATTGGTATATCTATATTAACATAGAAGGAAACCGTATTGTCTGGTTCCAGACACAAAATCATTGTCACTGTGATGACAACAATATATCATTCTGTCAAAAAGCTTTAATAATTACATAGAAATACACACACACACACATTCACCTAAGCCTTCACGCACCACCAGAGTGATATTGTTATCTGCGACCACAAAATATGGAAATATTCTTCCCGTGAACGACAATTCTCTGTTGGATGTTAATGGTGTTGGAAAGAAGACATTTATGGCCAACAGATGATGGTATCTAAACGTAACATCCCAAACGTTAAGACAATTCTATTTCGAATCTTTTTTTACCCCTCCGAGCGTAAAACTAATAACTATAATTTTTATTATATCTTGTAATGCTTCTCGGGTCATGTGCATTGTTTTTCTTATGTATATATATTATATATATATATATATATATATATATATACATACATATATATATGCACACACACACACACACGTACGTTTACGTATACATAGGTATTACACACACACACAGATAAATACTTAAAGTTCAACGATTGAAAATTCAGGTTGCATGTCATTCACTACATATATAAATTCTGAGTCTAGGACTCAATTCTGGTTGGAATTAACACCATTAAACAGAAAGTTTAAAATCTCCTACAATAAAATATGCTACAAATTTCAAGGGCGAATTTTCATACGAAAGACAAACACGATTGAGTAACTTCTTACTTTTTCCAAACTATTTAAAAAAACTTAACCTTTTGTCCTTCTTGCTGTTCTTTAGTATCTTTCATAGATGTAATACTGGCACGAAACCCAAGCTGTTAAAATGAATTTACAATAAGGTGGCGAGCTGGCAGAAACGTTAGCACACCGGGCGAAATGCGTAGCCGTATTTCGTCTGCCGCTACGTTCTGAGTTCAAATTCCGCCGAGGTTGACTTTGCCTTTCATCCTTTCGGGGTCGATAAATTAAGTACCAGTTACGCACTGGGGTCGATGTAATCGACTTAATTCGTTTGTTTGTCCTTGTTTGTCCCCTCTATGTTTAGCCCCTTGTGGGTAATAAAGAAACACATGTTTGTGCGTGTGATCTTGTAAAAAAAAAAAAAAATGAATTTACAATAAAAATGACTCATACACAGGAATATAATTAATATATTCATAAAGTGTAAGTATTAAAATGACATCAGGAAAAGCTATATATAATACAGTAGCAGTTATAGTTATTAATTTCACGTTTCTACAAATGAAATTAGAAACGGCTTCGGGTTTCGGACATTAGACATTCGTCAGGAAGATTAGGTTAAGAGAAGAAACGAGAAAAACAATCGGTAGCACGAAAAAAATGTTATAAAGACAAAACGTTCAGGACTGTATGTAAAATCAAATCAATTGCACACATACACACATGCACATATATACACATACATAAATACATGCATACATGCATACATACATACATTCATATATATACATCTACATACATATATACGCATATATATTACATATCTATAGATATACATATCAATGTGTGTGTGTGTATATATATACACTTACACATATATACTTACATATATATTTTATGTATATATTCTGTATGTGTGTTTGTATATATAAATATCTGTATTACTATATATATATTATATATATATATATATATATATATCATTCACCAAGAAATCAGGAATGGGCCTATTATGGCCGTTCCTTGATTGATGATGTTGAACTTAAAATGGTCTATGACTATTTAATTTTTTCCCACTAGTGCCGCTGGTGGCAAAAAATTCTACAAAATTTTTTGCCACCCTATATTGATTAAATATAATATATATAGATATATATATATATATATATATATATATATATATATATATATATATCTATATATATATATATATAATATATATATATATATATATATATATATATATATATATCTATATACATATATATACACACAGCACACACTTTTCTTTTCTCTCTCCTTTCTCTCTCACTCTCTCTCTCTTATGTATGTAATATATATATGTATGTATATATAAGTATATATATGTATATATTTGTATGATATATATATATTATCTATATATATATTATATATATATATATATATATATATATATATATATATATATATATATAATATATACACATATACATATATATCTCATTGCTATTATGCAAAAGTGTCTTAAGTCCCAACTTTGCTTGTTCAGAAAACGATAAAATAGTTTCAACATTCCACAGCAAAACCGTTGTCCTACACTTTGACAATTTTTGTATCTTGGCATATGAAGCAGCTGGAGATACGATAGTTTGACCGAAAGAACGGGCTATTGCAAGTAAAAATAGATATTGAAAAAACGCATTTGATCAAATTTGGACAGTTTAACATAATGGCAACGAAACACATATACTCACAGATCAGATACGTATATGTGTACACATAAGTAGATACACACATACACACACACACACACATATATATATATATATATGTGTATGTGTGTGTGTGTGTGTGTGTTGTGTGTGTGTGTGTGTGTGTGTGTGTGTATGTATGTATGTATGTATAGTGTTGTGGCTATTTCTGTATGTTATGAGTAATAATGTTTTATATAAAGCAATAATTTATACTCTATCTGTCATTAGATAAGAAAACTACGAAACTATTTTTAAGAAACTATTTTTTATTGTTGCGTTTTTATAATCCGTTCGTATTCAGTTTGTCCCACCTTTCAGAAGATCTTCTGCCACACACTAAAGAAGACAATCCAGTGAAAAGTGAGGGTCATGATATATCGAGTACTCTCTGTAGCTTCCCCGATATAGCAGCCTATTCACACTCGAACCAACTCCCTTGCTCTCTTTTAAAATTGAAGTGAGAGATTAAATGGTGTGGTTGTATATGTTTTGAAAACGGGATGGTCACAGCTGGAATGCCTTTAGGTAAAGGTCTCCTCGGTCAGATCTAAAACAATACTAAACACCTATGATAACTGTTTCATATTTTGGCAAGAGGCAAGTAAGTTTAGAGGGAAGAAGTGAGTTGCTTAGATCGGCCTCTTTACTTTATGAACTCCGAAAGGATGAAAGGTAAACCTGACCTCAGCGGGATTTGAACTCAGAACGCAAAAAAACCGCAGCGCTTGTCACAGAGCATTTTTTCTGATGCTCTAACGATCCCGCCTGTTGGCCACCTAACAACAACAACAACAATAACAACAGCCACAACAACAACAACAGCAACCATGGGTTCAAATTTTGGCATAATACCAGCAATTCAGAGCGAGGGAGTAAGTCGATTACATAGGTCCCAGTACACAACTGGTACTTAATTTATCGACCTCGAAAGCATGAAAGGCAAAGATGACCACGGGTGGCATTTGAACGGATAGACGAAATGCCGCTAAGTATTTTGTCCGGCGTGCTAACAATTCTTTAAGTTCGCCTAATAACAACAACAACCACCATAGCAGGAATAGTAACATCGACAACAATAAACTTATTTAGTAGATTTAAAAACTTATTGATTAGGTACAAGCAGCAGCAATACCAGCACAACATGATTTTATTTTACGGTTCCGCCGACAGTAGTCTGTAGAGGTTTTGCTTCTGTTAATCTGGGTGTCGTAGCCATTTCATTCTGTATATTTATTGTTTATTTAATTCTAGACATCTGATCATTGATTTCGTTGCTGCGTATATGAAATCGATATCAGCAAATATTAATTGTCTTACTATAAACATTATTGCAAGCAATATATTACTCTATGACTACGATTAAACTAGCTAATAATATTCAAAACTTTAATAGCATTATCAATTGTGTATTATGGGCTTCTTGTTTTTCGGTTTGACATTACATTATATAATGTTTTATATATGTAATTAACTGAAGCTGGAGATGTTGAAATTTTCATGCCTCTCCCAAGCGTGTATGAAATGTTTTCCCAAGCGTGTAACGAAATACTTTCAAGGTGTTAAGCAACACTCTTCTGTATGGACTATTTTCACTGCTTAAATATTTCAAAACATCATATTAATAACTTCATAAAAATTAGGAGTAAATTCATTTTTAATAAAATTATTGTCGTCATAAAACCTTTAATTTAAAATCCTTAGAGTAAATTTAAACTTAATTTAAATCTAATCTGAGTGAAATAGCATGATTTCAAATTTATTTTTACATTTTATACTTTTGACCATTTCGCGGTTTGTTATAGCCTTTTGTTTAACTCTTGGTCAATTCCAAGTGAACAGAATTATGATTAAAAGCATTCTACTCGTGACCATCTCGTTCTTTTCCTGTGTGTAGGGAATTCAGGACTGTATCATACAATGAGGAATATTTGATTGCTATTTCTACCAGAGTGTCAGCCTATGAACTATCTCGTAGGATCGAACTAAAGAAATTCTCAACTGGTTGCAAATTTAATCTGGATATTTACAAAGTTGTTCTGCTTCCCCGTTATATGCACCAAGGGTCTGATTAGGGTTTGTATCAAGGAGGCCACTTCCCTTTCAAGCTATCACATAACTCAGTTCATTCTTATCAACAACTTATTCATGTATTTTCTGTAATATCCAGATGTGATTTTATATTACCTAAATTATGATAATTTTATTTCTAATGTCAAAGCGGAAACAGACTCCATTCAACGTCATTGAATAACTGCACAACACCAACAACAATACAGAGTCATAACAACAATAATAACAACAATAATAACAAAGCGATAATACATCTATACACTGACACGGATACCACTTATTGACGAATGTACCGAGCGTGGTGTCAACAGAAAATGTGATTTTCCATAAGATTTAACGGCGGTGCATCAGCATGGCCGCAGCTCTGAGCTAAAACTAGAGAAAAAAATATATAAACGCAAGCGTGGCCATGTGGTAAGAAGATCGCCATCTCAGTCACATGGTTCCAGGTTCAGTCCCACTGCATGGCACCTTGGGCAAGTATCTTCAACTATAGCCCCGGGTCGGCCAAAGCCTTGTGAGTAGATTTGGTAGACGAAAATTGAGAGAATCCTGTCATGTGTGGTGTGTGTGTGTGTGGCTAGATGTATTTGTATTTGTGCCCCACAACCACTTGCCAAGCGGTGTTGGAGTGTTTGCATCCCTGTACGTAGCAGTTCGGCAAAAAATCTCGACAGAATAACTACCAGGTTTTAAAAAAGTCGTTCGACTAAAATTCTTCAAGGCGGTGCCCCAGCATGGTCGCACTCTACTGATTGAAAAAAGTAAAAGATAATGCTACCCGACCAGGCGTCCAGTTGACAAATGTGAAAACTTTGAACCCAGCCACAACCAGTTCGAATGCTGCTACCCCCCCTCACCCACGAATATGCTTTTCCTAATTCATTGTTTTCTTCCATTTTTTAAAAATCTTGTGTTCCAATCATTGAAGTGGGGCCATGCTGGGGCACCAACTGAAAGGGTTTAGTCGAACACGTCAATCGCAGGACGAATGTCAGGCGATTGTTTTGTAGGTCTTTTTCCGAACCGCGGAATTAAATGCACAAACAAGCAGACTGGAATGGAGGCAAACACATACATATATATATATGCGTACACACACATGTATACAGCGGGATTCCACTCAGTTTCCGTTAACCAAATTCACTCACAAAGGCTTTGGTCGGCCTAGGGCTATAGTTGAAAAGTCTTGCCCAAGGTGACGCACAATGAAATTCGAAACGCACATAATTGCAAAGCCATGTTTACATCAACCCTAATAGTCTCTACTTTTAGATCCTATATTAGAGGAACACATGTCTGTGTGTCCTCCACCAGCTCCAACAATCAGGGAAATAATCGCAAACTTAATTTCTTTTGTTTATCATTTTCAATCTTTCTCAACCTTGCGTAGCCGTCAGTAATCTCTAGGGGCGGCGAGCTGGCAGAAACGTTAGCGCGTCGGCGAAATGCTTCGCGGTATTTCGGCTGCCGTTACGTTGTGAGTTCAAATTCCGCCGAGGTCGACTTTGCCTTTCATCCTTTCGGGGTCGATAAATTAAGTACCAGTTACGCACTGGGGTCGATGTAATTGACTTAATACCTATGTCTGTCCTTGTTTGTCCTCTCTATGTTTAGCTCCTTGTAGGTAATAAAGAAATAAGTAATCTCAAGAGAGAAAGAAACGAGATGTCTGTCTATCTGTCTGTCTGCTTGCCTGCTTGCCTGCCTGCCTGTCTGTCTCCCCCTCTCTCTCTCCCTCTCTCGAGATTTTCGAAGAAAGTAAAAGTGTATTTCGTACCAGTAATATTTACGTCTTTACTTTATCTGCTCCCTTCTCTTCTCTCTTCAATTTGAAATTTTCTCGTCAGATTCTCTTCGGTTCCCATTTTATCAACGTTTGTCTCTCTCATCATCTGACCATAACCCGCATTATTTCTCCAGTACATTAATGATGTTCCAAACACACACGCATACGCACGTATACACACACTACAGTGAGGATGCGATCAATTATTCCCTCTCAGTGACTATTCGCATACAAGCGGTAACTAACCGTGCGCAACGTAGCTCGCTATCGCAAACCGTGCGCAACTTACATTTACAAAGGCTTTGAAAGCTTCCTTCTTTACCATTGCAATTTCGTTTTTCATTGACGACACAACAGTTATTGCAAATATACACGGAATATACAGCTAACGCATCCCTTCACGGACCGCAGGATGGTCTCATAGTCTGTGAGCGAGGATTAAGAAACAAATCTGACGCTTGATCTAAAAGACTAGGCTTTCTAATCGCAGTCAGAGACTATTTTCTTATTTGAATAGTTGCTGGATTCATATATGATGCAACCCCAAGCCCCATTTGGATGCTGCTGACACTTCTGAGACGATGTCCTTACGTTTTTGCTACAGACATAAAACGGTTTAAAATATAACAATGTGATTATTTTATCAAAGCTTCACTTCCCAATACGCTACTTTCTGGTTCAGGATTAAACGAGGAAGCGTTAAGCAAATATTCATCCTGCTAAAAATTACAACCAAATATTCCTCAAATCAGTCTATAAAGGGAAGAACACCTGTATATAATAAACGAAGTGTTGGTCACGACTGAAGAGTCTTTGGCGTTAAGTCTTCTTTATCAGGGCCAATATAAGGCTAAACAATCCCATCCACAATAACTTGTTAATCAATGCATTCTATTCCGTTGTGATTTGTTTAGTGCTTCTAGTTTACATTCAACAAATAGGCTATGGGTAATCCATGGGGCATCGTTGCTGCTGAGCCTCACTCAGCAGACCCCCTATTCATCTCATCATTCATTTTTTTGCTTAGAACACAGTTAAAACTAAATTGAAGTTCTCTATTTCCATATACATCACTGAGGAGGTCTAATCAAAGGGAAACATGTTGCACGCTTTCGTTAGTTGCTTTTAAAGACAAGGACTAAATTAATGCCAAACTGTATGTCTTTATTATCCAAATAAATCGTTCAATCGATCTCAATATTGTTTTCATAGGTTCAATACTACTCGAGAGAGCGCCTTTGTTTTAAAAATCTATTTATTGTTTGACTAATCTCAGTTGACCGACGTTTTACAACTCACTATATTACATCTGATATATAAGAGACTCTGTCATGTTTGTACTTAGTATGCTGAACGCTTTCTTGTTTTATTTTTATTTATATTTTTATTCCTCCTTGAGCCACATCGCAAATAATATCAATAATAATGCTTTACCGGAGTATTCAGCCTTTTCAGTTGAAGAAAATAAATGAAGAGAACGAACACTCTCTAGAGCGGTCGCTTTACCTGAACAACATGCAGAAATTGCTTAGGAGAATATTTACTGAGAAGCTGAACGGCCCCGCTACGCAGATTGACATTTCTGATTGGAATCAGATAGATAAATTCCTAACAACTACTTTGGTATAATAAAACCATTAATAGAAAAGAAATGGATCAAAATATGGTTTTAAGAAACATTTCGATATTCTGTATGAAAAGAAATGTAGATGAGAGCGGCTGGGGAAATCATATGGCGCTCCACTGAATAGAGTTTCTCTCTCTCTCTCTTTCTCACTCTCTCTCAAACACACACATTCTGTCTATATCTGTGTGTGTGAGAGAGAGTACTTACGTGTATAGTATGTATGATGTATGTGTATATGATTATGTATGTATGTATATATATATATATATAATATATAATATATATATATATATGTATGTATGTATTTGTATATATGTATGTATTTGTATATATGTATTGTATGTAAATGTATATATATATATGTATGTATATATATATATGTATATATGTCTGTATGTGTTTGTATATATAAGTATGTATGTATATGTATATATATATATATATATATAAATATATATATATATATACATATATATTGCATGTATGTATCAATATATACACTCACACGCACATACACGTAAGTATTCATCTTGAACAGGCAGGTATAGTATTGGATTTGTGCTATTTGCGACAGAAAATAAATAAAGAGCGAAACAAAAGTAAATTGGTTGAATAGAATGGTTTGACCGAATTGTCCAATAATATATGGAGTCTTGAGGCAGGTTTTATGTTGTTTGTGATTCAATTCAGACAAGATGAATTAGAGATGGTGGATGGAATATTTAAGAGGAGGATTAAGGCCACACCGCTGATGGAAGTATGTGAACATGTCAAAATGGTGGCTGATGCAACATGTGCAACTGTGTGACGTAATAAAGGGATAGATGGAGAGGATAGAAAGAGCAGCAAAGGGAGGGATTAAAGAGAGGGTAATTGATAAAGAGTCACAGAGCGATAGAGAGACGGAAAAGGAAAAAGCGATATATGGAAGGCTATTACGATTTTCTTTATGGGATTGGAAGAAAAAAGGTGCGGTGAATTTGGTATTTCCCTCATGGGAAAACTTCCTATTGCCGAAGTAATTGATGGTGGGGCGAGCGTGTAGTTCCCGTAGATTGTGAAAAAGAAAGCAGTAAGTATGATTGTGAAGCTCAAAGACAAAAAAAAAAAAAAAAGAGACGAGCTGTCAACAGCTCGTATGGTGTTGTTACTATTGTATTTCTACAGTTAATTCTGACTGGTTAAATAGCCGAACATATATGTCGGCTCGGCAGGAAAGCGGTGTGTGTGTGTGAAGCAAAGCAGAAGACGAAGACAGGCGAGGGAACAACAAGTTTGACACCCGGGAAGAATGGGGATGTCTTTGACATTTCGAGCCTATGCTCTTCGACAGAAAAGGCTGAGGACAAAAAATTGCTCGATTAACGGCGGTGATCCAGCATGGCTGCAGTTAAATGACTGAAACAAGTAAAAGAGAGAATGTATATATATATATTATATATATATATATATATATATATATATATATATATATTATACATATATATATATATATATACATACATATATATTATATATATATATACATCATTTATGTATATATATATATATCTATATCTATCTATCTATCTCTCTGTCTATATATATATATCTATACATATATATATATTTTATAAATATATATACATATATTATTATATATACATATACATGTATTATAGTGTGTATATATATAATATATTTTATATATATACATGTATTTATGTATATATGTATATATATATAATATATATATACATATATATATTATATATGTATATATATATAATATATACTATACATATATATATATATGTACATATATTTATATATATATACATGTATTTATGTATATATATATATATATAATATTATATATATATATATATATATTATAATATATATAATACATATTTAATATATTACATGTATTTATATATATATATACATGTATTTATCTATATCTCATACATGTATTTATATATATATATATATGTATGTATTATATATATATAATACATATATATACATGTATTTACATATATATAAACATGTATTTATGTATTATATATATATAATATATATATAATACAGGTCTTTATGTATATTATATATATTATATATATATATATATATATTATATATACATACTATATACATGCATTTATATATACATACACACATATATGTGCACATGTATTTATATATATATTCTACTATGTTAGTATTCCTGTGAGGAACAAGGAGCGAATGTCACATAATTCTCTATAATTAATGAGATTACCCAGCGCGGCCTTCAATACGCCCGACGCAATTGGGGGATGCAGTCGATAAATGATGATAAAAATGATGATGATGATGACGGAAAATGATAACAATAATGACGATGATGAGGAAAAGAATAACAGAAAATACAGGAACGAACAATATAAATCAAAAATATAACTGCAAAAAAAGAAACTACTTGCAGGAACCACGTAGAACATTAGCAATGTTTCCTCGCTTATACGTAAAAACAGAAGAAAACAAAAAGGCTACGTATCTTTATATATTGAAGCAGGCATTACAGGAAAACATAATCTTTTATTAAGGTAGAGAAACGAAATGAACAAGTGGGAGGGGAAAATGAGAGAGAGAGAGAGAGAGAGAGAGAGAGAGAGAGAGGCTAGTTGTAGTGCCAGTTGTGTTCGATATATACAGGTAATACAAGGGAGTAAAATAAAAAATACCAAAAAAAAACAACCCAAAATGAAACCATAGAAAGCTGTATGACATTGTCATTGGTATTATAAAATATTTATTTGAAAGTATTATGTGAAATGACATAACATGGTGCAGAACACATCATAATTCTATTGGCTGGTACTAAATAGAATTGATGGAATCCAGGTATGAGGAGGGTGTGTGGTTAAGATGTTTGTGTCTTAAGGGAGACAGGGGTTTCAGGTTCGCGCTCCACTCATGATGTTAACTTTGACAAGCATTTCCTTTATAATAACACAGACCAAAGCAGACACTCCTCCACCACCTTTCACTCGGCCATCGCAGTGTCTTTTTTCTTGTGCTGTGTTTGATTGCTCCCTAACAGACGATCGGTGTTCGTTTGTTTACGTCTACGTACCCTAGCGTCAATGAAATCTTCTGGGATTGTTAGGTTTGACTAAATCCTTTAAATGCTGTGCTCCAGCATGGCGGCCATCAAACGAGTAAAACAAGCAAACAGATTAAGGATATGTTTGTGTGTGTGTGTGTGTGTGTGTTTGTGCTCACACGTACGTTTATGTTGGTGCGCTCATGTGCATAGGTGCACTCAGCCTTGCATAGTTGATGCGTGAGCATTTCTTTCACGTCGATGGAAGCGTCAAAGAGAAGAAAAAAACAAGAACCAAAAGACGACCAAAAGAAAACAACGGACTCATAACTTTTTGATCTCAGACACTTGCAGTTATTCTTCTGCCCCTGGTCACGCAGACTCATCGCCGTAGATATGATAGAACTGGTAAAGGCGATGGGCTGGCTGAATCATTAGCACTCCAGGCAAACTACAGTGCGGCGTTTCGTCTGATTTGTGGAGGCGCAATGGCCCAGTGGTTAGGGCAGCGGACTCGCGGTCATATGATCGCGGTTTCGATTCCCAGACCGGGCGTTGTGAGTGTTTATTGAGCGAAAACACCTAAAGCTCTACGAGGCTCCGGCAGGGGATGGTGGTGATCCCTGCTGTACTCTTTCACCACAACTTTCTCTCACTCTTACTTCCTGTTTCTGTTGTACCTGTATTTCAAGGGGCCGGCCTTGTCACTCTCTGTGTCACGCTGAATATCCCCGAGAACTACGTTAAGGGTACACGTGTCTGTGGAGTGCTCAGCCACTTACACGTTAATTTCACGAGCAGGCTGTTCCGTTGATTCGGAGTGCTTCCATCCCAGAACTGGTAACCAATATGAGACGACGCTACTGTTCACCAACGTGATGCGTGCGTGCGTGTGAGTGTGTGCAAGTATGGGAAGTAGAAAGAGATAAAAGGCTTTAAACTAAATGAATAAAGACGAATTTCTCCATTAATAACGAATACCACATGTGTTAATGACTTCTTTGAGAGAAAAAAGAAAAGAAAAAAGATTTCATTTCAGAAGATACATGGAGATTATTTATAGAGATTGTTCCAGCAAGATAATCGTCCAAGAAAAGCATCGGCAGAAACTGAAGAATGTGCCAACATTTTGCTTTTCGAAACGATGAGGCCAGAAGAAGTTGGAGCCAACGGGGATTTGACTGTTAGATGTGAGGAATGTGAAAGTAAAGACACATGAAAAGCAATTCTTCTGTATATATACATACATGCACACACACACACACACACACACACACACACATACACACACACACACACACACACACCACACAACCACATATATATATATACACGTGTGTGTGTTTGCATTCATATATAAACACACATGCACACATACATATTTATATATACGTACCCGTTTCAGTATATGTATGTAACCGTATGTATGTGTATATACATTTGTGCATATATATACATTTGTGTGTGTAATATATATATATATATATATATATATTATATATATAGATATATATATTATATATAAATGTGTGTGTGTGTGTGTGT
>NC_043021.1:24456712-24486712 GCF_006345805.1 Octopus sinensis | reverse complement strand
TCAAGGAATTCATGTGCAATTGAAACCCGAGTTTCTTTTTGGTCAGCTGAAAGCAATTTTGGCGCAAACTTGGCAGACACGCTTCTCAAATTTTCAGTGAGAATGGACTGAACTGAACCGCAACTAATCTGCATATCCTCTGATAACTCACGGATGGTGATTCGACGATTTCCTCTCAACTGCATGCACATTTGTGATATTTTTCTAACTTCTGCTGGCTGCAGGTCTCTCGGAGCTACTCTCTTTACTCTTTTACTTGTTTCAGTCATTTGACTGCGGCCATGCTGGAGCACCGCCTTTAATCGAGCAACTCGACCCCAGGACTTACTCTTTTGTAAGCCCAGTACTTATTCTATCGGTCTCTTTTGCCGAACCGCTAAGTGACGGGGATGTAAACACACCAGCATCGGTTGCCAAGCAATGCTAGGGGGACAAACACAGATACACAAACACACACACGCATATATATATATATATATATATATTATATATAATATATATATATATATATATAATATATATATATATACGACGGGCTTCTTTCAGTTTCTGTCCACCAAATCCACTCACAAGGCTTTGGTCTGCCTGAAGCTATAGCAGAAGACACTTGCCCAAGATGCCACGGAGTGGGACTGAACCCGGAACCATGTGGTTGGTTAGCAAGCTACTTACCACACAGCCACTCCTGCGTACGTCAGTATCGACTTTTTTCGGCTATCTTGGAAACGTGTGAACCGCTCGTAAACTTGTATGTGGTTCATACACTCCTCTCCTTACACTTTCTGCAACTTTGCGCAGGCTTCAAAGCAGGTATCGCCATGACAACTTTCTCTGTCAATGCGACGATCACACGCTACACACCTTTCTTCCAAGTACTGCTGCAAACAGTGAAAGTGAGCTAGAACGTTAAAACTTTGTGAGCTTGCATAGCAGCGTTTAAGGTCAATCTGTGCCAAGCGGCTTTACACTGCGTGCTTTAGCTTCGTTACTATAACAGTTCGGGTAGTTATTGACTAGACCACGTATATGCGGTTGAATAACGTTGGCATTTGATGTCTTTCAAATCTTTCAAACTGGATTTTTTTCACGGATATGGAATCCCTGATGTGTGAGAATATGTAGGTGTTCATATAAGTGAATGAGCGTGTGTTTGTGTGAGTCTGTTTGTGCGTGATTTTACACCAGTGGGAGAGAGAGACAGCCATTGGAGGTCACTCATTGAATGTGGTCACTCAATGTGCTAGAGATAGCAGCCAAGTCTCCATAAAATAACATCTTAATGTCTGAAAAATAAAATCGCATTATTTAATGTGGGCCTGGATGAATTCCCTCCCCAAAGAAAGGACAAAAAGAGAAGACAAGTTAGACCTTGGATATTCTTGGCTACAGATATGTTCCTCGAGGTGTGGCCTAGGGCGAAACTGCAACAACAGCATAAATGATTAGAGTATCATAAATTGGAACTGTAGTAAAACATATAGGAATTCTCAAGACACAGTTTTCGGAAATGTAAAACATCCCCACACCCACCCACACATATATGTAAGTGGAAAACATATGACAGCGTAAAAAAAAAAATGGTTCACGGTATTTTCTGAGTCTTCACGTTCTGAGTTAAAATCCAGCAATTTTTAAAAATTGCCTTTCATTGTCCCTGGGTCGATAAAATAATGTACCAGTCAAATACTGGAGTCGGTCGTTTCGATTAGCCCTTCTCCTCAAAATGGCTGGCCCTGTTTTTCAATTGGAAACTATTAGTAATTTTTGGGCGTGTTCTATGCATACACACACTCGCATAAACACACAAGTACACACCCAAACACCCATCCAAACGCCTAACCAAACATCCCCACACCCACTCACACATATATACATTAGGCAATGAGCACAAAAAAGATAACATGGAAGGACAAGTCTTAACAAATGCTGTATTAGTTTAACGCTTAAAAAAAGAGATAGAGACTTGACATTTCGGAGTCTAGTTCTTCTTCATCACAAATAATAGAAAAAAAGAAAAGGCGGTAGGAAATATATGATGAAAAAGAAACGGTGTTCGAGAAAAAATGGTTAGACGCCCATACGGCTCTATGGAGGGGGGTTAGGAAGGGAGGGAGAGGCGAGGTGGTGTGTGTCTGTATACATATTATATATGTGTGTGTCTTGCAAACAACATGCACATGCAAGTGCTACCAGTCGAGAACTCCGCATACCGGAAACCAGCAAGTGTATGGGGTCATCAGGAGAGAATGCGTGCCGTTTCGGGGCCTACCTCTCGACGGCATCAATACGCATCCCCCCTCACTGATATGAGGCCTTGCTTGTTAGATCCACTGGTTATTAAATATAACTCAATATTTCTCTAGCCATCGTTCATCGTCTCTTTGTAATCAAATCCAGTGGTTCGCCTTCTCCACTGTAGTTCGGATATCGGTCATGGTGGTATTTACCTTACGATGAGTTAGGCCTAACGATAACAACAGTCGTCCCACGCTGTATCCAACAAACCCTCCACATCCGACTTCGATAGGAAAATGTTCCGCTTTCCAGTCTGCCTCTTCACATTTCTCGAGGAAGTTTACATAACGGTCAATCTTTCGAGCCCGAGTGGCATCCATGTTATCTTCATGAGGAACCGTTAACTCGATTAGATTCACAACTTTCTTTCTTTCACACCACATTAAAATGACCAGTTCTTTCGTAACTGGGATTGGAAAGAGTCCCTGGCACCCTGGAAAATCTGCAGTCCCCTTCAAATAGCCGTTTCACTTTTCTTCTCTCACAGGAAGTTTCTTGTTCTTCTTGAAATGGATCCGCTGACCTGAGCACACGAAGGTAATGAAATCTTTAGTTGGTACTCTCAACGGTTTTTTCTCACTGCTGTTGAGATCAATTTGGTTCTTTAGAGCACTAAATGTAACTAGGGTGTTAGAAACCCCTACATTGTAGGGGTTTCTAATACTCTAGTCATATTTAATAACAGTTATAATTCTATTTGGTGAAACATTGCAAACTACACACACACACACATAAACACACACACACACACACACACACACACACACACACACACACACACACACACACACACACACACAAGTGATTTCTATTGGGTGTATGTTTCTTTATAATAATAGTTGTATCTTAAAGAGAGAAGTTTGAAATTTCTGTTGCTGGGTCAGTTATATTGAACTTACTACTGAACTTACAACTCTTTATTAAAAAAAATCCCGCAGAATAAAGTAAAATCTAATTCGTGGACGTAAAAAAAGCGCGTAACTCAATAGCCCAAGTGGCTGCCCGACCCTTCAACGATTCAACTCAACAACATTTACGTACGAATGCGTTAATGCGTGTGTGTGTGTGTGTGTGTGTGTGTAGAACCTTGCCTGTTCAGTATGTATCTGAATACGTATTTCCGATCAGGGCGTTTAATCTGGGTCCATTGAGTGTGGGTTGTGCTGGGTTTGGTTCATGACTCCCTGATCTTTGCTCTTGCATGAGTAATACGTGTTCATATATATATTTACGCTATGTCTGTATATATTGTTGTCATTTTAATATATGCTGTATCTATGTGTCCGTTATGTTTATCTATCTATGAATAACTGTATATGCGTGTGTGGATTCGTATATATGGAAATGGATGAGTCACTATATTTCTCTCCTTTCTGTCTGTTTGTCTCTATGTATGTATTTGTGTGTGTGGGAGAGAGAGAGAGAGAGAGAGAGAGAGAAATAGAAGGAGAGCGAGAAATATTGTTCCTTTGCTCTCTTCAATGTGTGATACGATGTATATTTATAAGGACTGTTCCAATACCAGATATCTGTTTAACGCTGCGGGTATTTAATATGCAAAGGATATTTTTATATGCATGTGTGCATATGTGTATATATAGTGTGAGTGAGACTATATTGATTATTTTAGCCAATTCGTATGAGTCTTGTGTCTGTGTGTAAATAGATACACACGCATACACACATATATCTACTAATCAAAAACGTATATTTCTATGAGGTCACTCAGTGTACTAATGCTAAAAATAACAACCAAACATGCGTCAGGTTATATGCTACCATCTTAAACAGGGATGGACAGATTATTTAATGTAGTTCTAGGCATATTATGTCTGAAAAGGAGGAGGAGCATCGTTGAAGAAAGGTGTAGTCATTGATAACAGACATGTAGCTAAATTACAAAAATCTCTCTTCCTGATGGTGGTTTATCGACCGAAACGTTATATATTCCTCTTCAAGACAAACTATAATATAATTAGAGTTTATGTTCCTTACTCATAGAAGTGGAACTGTTTCTTTCAAAGGGTTCGAATTGCAAACCTATGAGGGCGAGCATAGAGCGAAAGTTAGCAATTTACATGCCAAGTTATTTTAGATGCCACGTGATGAATTTTAGTTGACACGTGATGTATTTTGAAAATAAAAATTCTCCCTACAATGCTATATTATAAAATATTTACGGCTACCTAAAATATATGTGATGCTGTAATAAGGGCATTATTAAACAAATTAAAATTTCTGTTCAACGGTCTAATTAAGTTAGCCATCATTGTAATATGTGTTAACTCCTCTTGCTATAAATAGCAGCCTAATCTCCCCAAAATCTTCACCAGGTGGCATCATATTGTTGGATGAAGATAATTTTAATCTGAACGGTCAGAACTCTAAGGCACTGGACACCATTTTGATTGGGATTTGGGATGTTTTTGTGGAGCACCAGCGCTGACTTCTTATTGGATGGCCATATGATTAGATGATCGAACCATTTCAGTTTTTAACTTGGTAATGGCATCGGGCAGGGGAAGGGTGTTTGTTAATAAAGTATTTCTACGATTGTTACGGAAGGGAGAGCGTATGTGAATGCTCGCATTTATGAATGTATGCACACACACACACACGTACACATATAATCTTACATGCATATATACACACATATATACTTGCATATATATATATATATATATATATATATATATATATATATATATACTCATGTTTACCCATATTAATCTCTCTCTATGTGTATGTATGCATACGTGTGTGTATTTTGTGGTGGTAATTTCAATTTTCCAGATTGACTACATTATGTGTGTGTGTCTGTCCATCTGTATCACTGTGTCCGTGTATTGCCTTGTGTCTGTGCATATGTGTGTATGTATGCGTGTATGTATGTGATAAATGGGGGGAGAAGGAGAAGGAGAGAGGAATTCAATCTCATTTTGTATATTTTTTTAGCTTTAAACTTTTTGCGTCAGTGCTTTATGACTGCGCAGCCGTGGTTTTCTCTGTGTGTAAAGGTCTTTGCGAATGAGTGCGTGTGTTGTCTGTTGTTTGCAGATGTGTGAGTGAGTGCGTCTGCGCGTAAATCTCTGTAATGCAGAACTGGATCTGTCCGTACGTCGGATATATTGCGGTATTTCATTTAAATGAATGAAACGTGATGATGGCTTCGTAGTGATAGCCATGATGATGATTGTGATGACGATGACGATGATGGTGAAGGGGAAGGCGGCGGCGGCGGTGAGGATCGTAAAGTTGTTGTTAATGAATCTGTGGATCTTGTTGCTGTAGCTGTGAAGCAAATGTGGATTTAGAGATATCGTTTAGGAGTGCGGTGGTGGTGGTGGTGGCGGTGGCGGCGGTGATGGTGAGTGGTGGCGGCGGTGATGGTGAGTGGTGGTGGTGGTGAGTGGTGGCGGTGGTGGTAGCGGCGGTGGTGATGGTGAGTGGTGGCAGTGGTGGTGGTGAGTGGTGGTGGTGAGTGGTGGTGGCGGCGGTGGTGATGGTGAGTGGTGGTGGTGGTGGTGGTGAGTGGTGGCGGTGGTGGTGGCGGCGGTGGTGATGGTGAGTGGTGGCAGTGGTGGCGGTGAGTGGTGGTGGCGGCGATGGCGATGGTGAGTGGTGGCGGTGGTGGCGGTGGTGGTGGTGGCGGTGGTGGTGGCGGCGGTGGTGATGGTGAGTGGTGGCAGTGGTGGTGGTGAGTGGTGGCGGTGGTGAGTGGTGGCGGTGGTGAGTGGCGATGGCGATGGTGAGTGGTGACGGTGGTGGTAGCGGCGGTGGTGATGGTGAGTGGTGGCAGTGGTGGTGGTGAGTGGTGGTGGCGGCGGTGGTGATGGTGAGTGGTGGCAGTGGTGGTGGTGAGTGGTGGTGGCGGCGGTGGTGAGTGGTGGTGAGTGGTGAGTGGCGATGGCGATGGTGATGGCGAGTGGTGGCAGTGGTGGTGGTGAGTGGTGGTGGCGGCGGTGGTGAGTGGTGGCGGTGGTGAGTGGCGATGGCGATGGAGATGGTGAGTGGTGGCAGTGGTGGTGGTGAGTGGTGGTGGCGGGGTTGGTGATGAGTGAGTGGTGGCGGGGTGTGGTGGTGGCAGGTGGCGAGATGGTGATGGGGTGGTGGTTGAGTGGTGGCAGTGGTGGTGTGGTGGTGAGTGTGGTGGCGGCGTTGTGAGTGGTGTGGCGGTGGTGGTGGTGGTGTGAGTGGCGATGGCGATGGTGAGTAGTTAGTGGCAGTGGTTGGTAGCGGCGGTGGGTGGTGAGTGGTGGCAGTGGTGGTGGTGAGTGGTGGTGGCGGTGGTGGTGATGGTGAGTGGTGGCAGTGGTGGTGGTGAGTGGTGGTGGCGGCGGTGGTGGTGGCGTGGTGATGGTGACGTTGATGATGGCGATGAGATGTTGTCCGAAGATGGTGGAGGTGGTGGTATTTGTGGTTAGCCGATGCGTGAAAATGGTCGCTGTGATGGCTACAGTTGTAGTTGTAACAGCAGTTAGGAGTGGTTTCCGTGGTAGTAGGTGGGCGATAATGGTGCTAGTAGTAGCAGTAGTAGTAGTGGTGGTGGTGGTGGTGGTGGTGTTTGGTGTATTGATGATGGTAGTATTGGTGCCAGCAGAACAGAGGTGGTGGTAGTCGTGGTGGTAGCGTAGTAGTAGTAGTAGTAGTTGTTGCGAAGATGAAGACGGTAAAAGAGTGGGCTGCGGCGGTGGTGGTGGTAGTGGTGGTGGTAGTAACAGTGGTGATTGGTGTTAGCTCTGGCACTGGTAGATCTGGAAATTCAAAGATATATTTTTGGATCGCATTATTGGTTGAGGAACGTGAGGGTCAGAGGTCACGTGTTACTTTTGCTGCTGCTGCTGCTGTTGGTTGTCGTTGTAATGGCGTTGCTTTAGAATGACGACGACGACGACGACGACAACGAAGAGAATCTGTTGTTATTGGAATGGATAAAGGGCGACGTTGCAGTTGTTGTTGTTGATGCCGTTGTGGATGGTGTTGTTGTTATTGTTAGTGCTGCTACACAGCTGTTGTTGTTATTGCTGATGATGTTTAACCCTTAGTCGACGCCTTATAGTACAGATTTCTGATACAAAATACTCCAGTAATGACCATCGCATCGGTTATTTTTTCCTTTCCAGAAATGGTGGTAACGATATGAGTGGGGGGTGATTGTAGTGGTGGTGGTTGTAGTGGTGGTGGTGGTTGTGATGGTGGTTGTGGTGGTGGTGGTTGTAGTGGTGGTGGTTGTAGTGGTGGTGGTTGTAGTGGTGGTGGTGGTGGTGACAATGTTTCGATGCTGAAAGAGGTTGTGTTGGTGTTGGTGGCGTTTTGTTGTTGTTTTGATTGGTTGCAGCGGCGGCGGCGGCGGTGATGTAGCAGCTTTGATGTCTGTCTTGTTGTTGTTGTTGATGTTGCTTCTTACTGTGTCTGGAGAAAAGGGGCAGCGCCCATCGCCTTTGCAGACCCTCTTAGAAAGACTGTTGGCATTAATGCGGGAAATAAACGAGCAGAAAGAGAATACCGGAGGGAGAACGTTTAGGGAAAAGAAGGAATGGGAACACGTGACTAACCTGGTACTTGCTGGGGTGTTGGATACAACGAGGGTAACGAGAAAAGGAGGAGAGACGAATGGGACAAGAGCACCGGATGGATAGCGACCCCTGAAATAGAAATGGAGGAGATTTACCAAGTGAATGTAGCGTGGAGTTATTTGTAAAGAGGGCAGAGAATCTGAGGGGTCGCTGTGCGGATAAATTGTCGGTCTCGCCCGCATCTAATGAACCCTGATGGCCCACTCGTCTCTTTGATCTCTCGATAGGCTCTTACCTAACAGCAATGCCCTCCACGTCAGCACTACTGTCAACTACATTCGTAAGGCTCTTATTACAACTGCCCAGATATGTGCTCCACCCGTCTCTCAAAGAAGGAGGATAGAAAATTCAACTTTTGAGGAGTGGATGAATAGCTAGCCCTCCTTTGTGCTAAAACAGTTTCAGCACAATTCTGAACACACTATTTGCGGGATCTTGGGTCATCGGATTTTTGTGGTGTTGGAAATGCAAAATTGTTTAATCATTTGCCGAGTTGTTTCTGACTGGTCAAGAGTGAAGTTCATATACTCCCAGCGGTTGTTGGCGTAAAACTAATGGAGCTCTGACCAGTTGACTAACATGAAGAACCAAAGAACTCAGGGCATAGGAGTGATCGTATGATATGTGGATGTATATAAGGTTGACGGGATGAGGCAGATTATTAGACAGGTGAAGAGACGGCTCCAGATTGACTTTGATTAGGTTTGGCGGTGCAAAAGAGATGAAGTGTGTTTGGAATATCAGAAAGCTGCTCTAGGATTTACGGAGGGGATGAAAGAAGTGGTTGAAGAGAGCTGAAAATTAGTAAAGATCTGGTTTCTGTTTTGGTGGATTCGTTGTGGGATGATTTAAACTGCGATAAAGAATTGTAAATATCGAAGTGCCAAAGGACGATGACTTAAGTGAAGGGTGATAAATGTCCTTAGTGCAAGAGAAGATACAGGCGAAGAGATTTTAATGGTCTGAGGAGTCAGAAGATTTGTGGAGGGCACAGATGTATTAGGAAGGGAGTGAAGAAGGAGATTTTGATCCAGAGTAATTGGGAGTTAGTATTACTGATACCCAGATGAAAGATGAGAGTTTCAGTGAAAAGTGGAGTCTACGTAAATAGGAGACGTCATGTTTTTAGGGTGAAGTTAGAGTAGAGAGAGTGTATTGGGGACATGTGAGACGATTTGTAGAGGGGGTCTGAAAGATCTGTATCCAGAAGATGTGGCGAGTGGAACGAATTCCTCGGAAACTAAAAAAAAATCCCCAAAAACCAGAGGGGAAATTGACGAAGGGGATTGTTTTTGGGATTTGGGAAGTAGAACGTATTGTGGCATTGAAAGTTCATGACAAACCCTTCCGGATTCTGGAATCGAATTCCTCTAACAGATCAAAATAGATAAAAAGCACAGAAGCGTCAGGGTTTTGTGATCGATATGGTAGTTGTAGCATTAGTGGTAGCATGGTAGTGGTTGCTCTGAGCGTGACGATACTGATAGTGGTGGTGGTGGTGGTGGATGTTATCGTGATGTAGTTGGTGGTAGAACTTGCGCTGTGGTTTTTGTTGTTGGTGTGGAGGAGGTTGAAATGGTGCTGTCGGTGTTGTTGGTGGTGGAGAAGTCGGTGGCAGTGTTAGTCACTGCTTAGAGGTCCAAATATCTATTGCGAAGGCGTGTGTTTGGAGTAAAAACGTCATTAGTCAGTGATGGTGGTGGCGCTGCTGCAATAGTAGTGGTTGTCCGGTGGTATGGTGGTGGTGATGGCAGCGGCGGTGGTGTTATTGATGTTGGTGACAAAATGATAATAAAACGACAGGAGATATTTTATTGCGTCTCTTTATATTCTGAGTTCAAATCTCAGAATAGGCCATCTTTGCTTTTATCAATTTGTCATCTGGAAAAAGGCATTGAAGGGAAGAAAAGCTAGAGCGCGAGGGATTTCTTTGTTACCTTTTTCCTTGCAGGGTCCAGGTAAAGGGGTTGCTTCTCATAACCTTCCTCGATTCTCTAAAGCCCATCTGATTGAAGCTGTTGCAACTTGGCAGCTGCACCTGAAATACAAAACCAAAAACCGTTTGATCTCAAGCGCTAAACGAACCATCACTATTCACACTACAGGCATCAGCTCCTCCGACCATCGCTGCATTTTAACCTCCGCCTACACCCATGTTCTCATCATCATCTTTGCCGCCGCCTCCTCCTCCTCCATATCTTCTCATCTATTTCCTTCCAATCCTCCCTGCAACTCACCTATACCATTAGTAACCATTGAATCACCCGTTCATATTAGTCAGTCCTCAATCGCATTCATCATCACCACCACCACCACCACCACCACCACCACCACCACCACCACCACCAACACCACCACCAACACCACCACCACCACCATCATCATCATCATCATCATCACCATCATAGTCTTCATCCTCATCTCCCTCATCATCATCAAAATGGAAGATCGCCAACGTTAGGAGGAGGCAGTTGTTGTCGAACCGAACGTATCTTCTTGAAGCTATCACCAGACTTAATTTCCTCTGAATGTACTCAAAACCCAAAGGATTGCGATGACTTTGACTGTTAATTAATTTCATCCCTTTTGCTCCAACCCGAACTTGGAAAAATAGAAGTAAAGTTGAAATCCCTCATCCGGATTTGAACCCAGAACATAAAGAACAGGGTATTTTATCCAGGACTCTAAATAACTCAGCCAATCCCCTAAATATAATGAAAACAAGACTTAAAGCATCTCACTTCAATATTTCTCTTCTTCAAGGCGGCGAGCTGGCAGAAACGTTAGCACGCCGGGCGAAATGCTTAACGGTATTTCGTCTGCGTTACGTTGTGAGTTCAAATTCCGCCGAGGTCGACTTTGCCTTTCATCCTTTCGGGGTCGATAAATTAAGTACCAGTTACGCACTGGGGTCGATGTAATCGACTTAATACCTATGTCTGTCCTTGTTTGTTCCCTCTGTATTTAGCCCCTTGTGGGTAGTAAAGAAATAGGTATTTCGTCTGCCGTTACGTTCTGAGTTCAAATTCAGCCGAGGTTGACTTTGCCTTTCATCCTTTCGGGATCGATTAGATAAGTACCAGTTACGTACTGGGGTCGATGTAATCGACTTAATTCCTTTGTCTATCCTTGTTTGTCCCCTCTGTTTAGCCCCCACCCTTCTGTGCGCAATAAAGAAATAAATATTTTTCTTCAACATGAGAGTCAAAACAAGTCTCTATACTATCACTGTTGGTGTTGTTGGTATTGTAGTTACAGCTGTTCTTTAGCGCAAGAACAGATTTAATGAATAAATAGATCTAATGATCAAAGACTTTCCAGTCGTGACTACTACGTCCAGAATTATATTACCAGGTGATTGTGAAATTAAGGTAGAAATGCATACTATTTCTGGAAAGTTGAGTAGCCTCTCGGTGCCTCCATCGTTATTTCATTGTCATATATCGATGTTGAGGACAAACGACGATTTTGACGAGGATGTGGATGTGGCTGCTGCCGCTGCTGCTGCCGCTGCTGCTGAAGATGATGATGATGATGATGAGGAGGAGGAGGAGGGAAAGAAGAGGATGAAGTCGAACTTTTTGAGAAAGGAAGGTTTCTAACTCCCTGCGTAATCGCCTTTGGTGGTGGTGGGGGATCGGCAAGAAGAAATAGATAGAAAGAAGGCGTAGGAAAGGCGGGGGATGAGGAGGAGGGGGAAGATAGAGCAGAAGATATGGCGATGTTGTGGGCGGAGGCTAAAAGGTAGTGATGTGGTGAGGATGGGGGAGAGTGTTAATGGCGGCGTTAAAGGTGATGTTTTGTTGGTTTGTTTACCTTTGAGATCAAAGAAGTTATTCACGTGATCACCATATTAAGACATCAATAGAATATAATAGTAGTGATGGTGGTGGTGGTGGTGGTAGTAGCAGGAGCAGCAAGAGCAACAATAGTTGTAACTTATGGCAACGATGTTAATAGAAGTGGCAGTAGGGTTACTGTACTTGATAGCTCCACCTGTGCTGGAGTTAGCAGCCAAATCTCCCTCAAATCACCCTCTACTATCTTAAATAGGATCAATGCAGGAACGACTAAAAGATTCCCTCATTGATTAATTAAATATGTTCAGTCAGGACAGAAGGCAGTTGCACCCACAATCTTTTGCAGGGCCTCGCAGACTAGTGGGAAGGAGGAAACTTATCCTTACACAGCAAACCTGTCCCCGAATGGAATCTCTCACGTAAGTCACGGCATGATTTGAACTCAGATAAGAAAGAACCTGAACAAGCACAACACCGCACGACGTCTGTTCCGATGGTCTTACAACTCCACCGATCCACAGCCTTAGATTAACGGCGATATATTTTTTATCGTCCTCGAAAGAATGAGTGGCCATGTTGAAACCTCGCTAGGATTTGAACGCATAGCGTAGAGCTGCAACACATACGCTGAAATATTCTATTGACACCATCACACTTACCGCCTGGATCATTCAAGTGTAGAGAGAGAAAAGTCTGATGAGTTAGGACACATGTCTCACCCACACACACATATAAATAATTCCATTTGGGTGAGTAAAGAAGTCACAGATCTGTTAGATGTTAACATGATTAACTTCGTTAATATTGATTTAGATTTGTGCAACGATTTACTGGTAACAGATCGTTTCATGAACGGTTAGTATCAGAAATTGGAATTTTGCAAATGTATAAAAAATGGAGGAAAAAAATAATCCCCATTAAAACTCACACAAGTTTCAATAAATTATCAGACATCCTAATTACTGCTAAGTAGCATGTGTATAAAATAGCGATCGGAGACCTAACATTAAGAACGAAAAATCCAACCAACTTTCTACAAATATAGAAACATCGAGCCATAAATATACGGTGTATAATACAAAAAATATATCTGTGCTTCCCCTGGCAAATAATATCTGATCTTACTGAGAAAAGAAGACACGCACAGAGAAAAGAAGACACTAGATATAAAGAGAAACTGATATGTATGGACACAAATGAGATCCATTTGTAAAAAAAGTGGGGATTTCACTAAGATTTCTCTTAAACATAACTGTAACATCTTTCGTCTTTCTGGCACTGTTTACACAACATTTGCCATCGCCCTCCCTTATTGTGGTATCACAAACAAGATCTTAAAATACAAAACAGGAAATGTTACAATTGGTAGAGTTTATGTTAGTTCTAGAAATGGTCTTGTTCTGGTGGGATTTGGGAGCTTAAATGTTTAAAATGCATATTCTTAAAACAACCGTTCATAGAACTTGGAACGACCTGTGTGCTTCTTACGTGAGACATACACTCAAGTGCAAGTGCAAGCTTAGCTGTGCACATGCATGCTTGTGCGCCGTGCACATATAAGAAGACGAGTGGCCCAGTGGTTTAGTTGTTGCACTCACGATCGCGAGATCGCGGTTTCGAGTTCCAGACCGGTTGTGACTTGTGCTCTTGGGCAGAACATTTCATATCATGCTGCTTCTGTCCACTCAGCTGTAATATATAGTTACTTATTCTATACCATAAAATGATCGAAGTGGAATCCTTCACCTCGGCTCCTTACAATATCTGCCGTAGTTAAAATGTTTTACAGTCTAGCGGTGCCACTGACCCTGTTCATTTTACATATCCATTCAAATGACCTTTGTTACAAAAAGAAATTTCCTGCTGGTCATCAAGCATTTTCACCGAATTTTAACCAGGGACATTTTCACTATATATCTCTGATCCTGTTCAGTAATTAGGCATGGGGTTAGGGGTGGAGAGAGTCTTCTATTCTGATGTTTTTTTGTGCCCCGTCGCATATTTTAAGATATCGACGCACATGTGGTTTTGGCGGGAGAATATTTCGTGTAACCTCATGACTGCATAACTTGAATCTGCCGTGGTTATTGGTTAATATTTGTTGTGATTTTGTTTCGTTGCCATTCATGAAAGAATGCAACTGAAATTCGTGAGAAAAGAATCATCAGATACTGGCAGATGGTTATTCTGCAAGTCTTAATAGTATCTCTGAGGTTTTTAGTTCTGCAGAATGGAAAGTCTGTCTTGTTCTTTGTCATTTCCTAAAGATGTTCCTCGTGAATGTCATAACCGGTGAAGTATTATGTTATAAGATTATTTAGAAGCAAATTCTGTAGAAATTCAGGAGGTTTTTGTTACGTTGCGAAATTGTTTCCCAAGCAGCACAAAATTGGTTCTTCTGAATACCATTTCTTGGCACGACATTGTTGGCAGCGTTCCCCCATCTTTTTCTAATAATCATTTGACAGTTGTTGTTGTTGTTGTAGTTCTTTTGGTTATCTTTGACTTGTTTCTGTGTATTAGACTGCGGCTATGCTGGGGCACCACCTTGAAGTGTTTAGTCAAACAAATAATACGAACCCGTACTTATTAAGTCTCATAATTATTTTATCGGTCTCTTTAACCGAACCGCTGATCCAAACAGTGTTCGTCAACCAAATTCACTCCCATTGCATTAATCGACCTGAGGCTATCGTAGAAGACGCTTTTTCAAGATAAGACGCAATGAAACTGAACCCAATTATGAGTCAACCAATTCATATTTTTGCGGGCCCTGCCAAATCCACATTTTCTATAATCATTTACTTGAACAACGTTTCTCCTAAATTCTTTCTTATTTTATTGTTCTCAGACAATGGTAATCTTTATATCTGTTTCCATGGAACCGGTATTATATATTTCCTCTCCTAATTTATGCATTTCGAAACTACATTGAGCTTCTGCTAATCTTCACTTTCCTCAGATCGCTATCCTGTCTTTCTTTTGGTCTCTGAAGAGGATCCTCCACCTGACGTTTTCAACGTATTCGGAAGTGAAGCACACTTCATACTCTTCCTGAAATTAAATCTACTGGAAGCTATTTTTTGAAGTTCACTCGATGAAGTTGCTGCAACAAACCTTATTATTGAAATCTCATCTACAAACACATTTCTGAAATTTTTTTTTCTTTTTTAAGTGTCAATGAATTAACTAAAAGCGAAAATAATTTATTCGTTTATTAACTTGCATTAATTCAGGTAACGTATTTTTGTCTTTTTGCTGGTAATGGAAAACGTCAATCGATTTTTTGAAGTAGAAACGAGCGGAGATTCTTGAAACGAAATACAGACGATGCTTTGACAAAAGCAAATTATTCTAAAGTCTAACAAAGGTGGTTGTTTGTTGGCAACTCTGTGTTCTTCGGTCAATGGAGATTATTATCATTTGATAAATGTATCAATGGACACAATGTGCGTTAAAATATATTTATTTACTTAAGCCCTTTGCTCCATGTGGAGCATCGGCTATCTACGACTTTCTCAGAACCATGCAGAATGGTAACATACAAACAATAAACAGGAGCCTTCTTGAAAGATTTCCGTCTTGATGTCGACTTGTTCAACCTGTCTTCAACCTGCTGTAAAACTGTCTTCTAGTTTCTCATATTGATTTTCAACAAATAAATCATAATTTTTCATTGCCCCGATCATCCCCGAGCACTTCAGAATTCACGACAGAGGAACCATGTCATATGCCTTCTTATAGTCAACCGAAGCCACTGATTGACTCGCCAACCTTCTTCGGCAATTCTTAAGAATTGTTTTATCAATCAGCAACTGATCCTTTCCTCCTCAAGATCCCTTCCTTCAGCCTTTCTGTTTATCTGTTAACAGTTCATTTCTTTCGAGATGGTCGTACAATATCCTTCCTATCATCCTTAAACAAGCAATCGAACGATAGTTATTGGCCACGGCACACTTGGCTGGGTCCTTCTGAATCAACACAGTTCTTTCTTTAACCATCTATTCTCGTATAATTATGTGGTGCACACATCGCCTTTGTAGGAGGTTTTGTAGTTTAGAGTGTAAATGCATCAAAACCTTGAACCCCGAACCCTGTATTAAACGGTAGAAAAGTGACACACGACTTGATATGTATAATGAAAATAAGACCAGGTAGAAAATGCTAAATAAGTACAATTTAGTACTTGTTTCTGTCTTTTAGACAGAAACTGGTACTAAAATGTACTTCATGTACTCGTTGACTTGTTCTGGTTAGTTGTACATTGGGATCTAAAGGTGGCCATTTCATGAAATGTGGAGTACACCTATCCTCTCCACTTCCCCTGTTATAATCGTACTTCTGAATTAGTTCACCGTCAAACCTATATCATCGATGCTATTTATATTTATAATGTATTTTTACAGCGACTGCATACATTACAAATTCCTCGAGGCGTCTTTCACTCAGTGCAATCAATTGCGTCTCTCTCGCTTCGTTTCCAAACGTCTACTTATTTAAATTCTTCATTCTTTTTTTATTCTTCATAGCTATTACAAAATTATTAATGCACATCATTAAAGTCAAATTTAAAAATAAAATCATCTTTGCTTAATTTCCGTGTGAAAAATGAATTATTTTACGAGCTAAAGCAATTTTGTGCTTAATTTTGTACTCACATTAATCGAAAATGAAGGAATATACCAGAGAAATTGTTCATTCTGTTTTGTTTTTTTCCTATTACTTCGTATTTGTGTCTATTACATCGGTTTCCTTAAAACAATTTGATGCCAAGGAATTATTGCAACCAGTCGCTTTTGTATTAAAAACGGTTTCTTCATGAGATATTGTCAAGTTTCTTTTACTGAAGTTGTTATTTCGGTTCTTGAGAATAAACGATAAATAAGACAAGTCATCTGTATATAATTACGAGTGTACGGTTGGACTATTCAGTTATTCAGGTAGAAAATTTCACCCAAACACCTCCAGATCAGTGCTTGCCGCAAAAAAGTATATAAATGTATAAATAACTCCAAGCAAAAAATACTACAATAGTTGTCATGACACCCTCAAACAAATAAGTAAAAATGGTAATCACATATATCGTTTGCAATGAAAATGAAATCCCGAATATCGCAAGCTTGGAGATGAGCATTTAGCAAAATGTGGGTTTAATCCCATCCCCAGGAGATCCTGAAACGGTGGAACTTCCAGTTGTGACTGAAGAACGATCCAGCTGCAAAATTAATATCCTTCATTATTTCATTAGTATTATTTACTTCAACTCTTTAACTCTTCTCGCCTGTAGACATAGACTCATTTTTATTGATGATGTGATGAATTCAAATCGATCCATTCGATATATTTCATGACATGACCCGCCGTCTTTGTTTATTTTCTTTTTCCAGATATTATTGTCGAGGTATAAGTTAAAATGCCTGACCAAACTAATTTTCAAAGAGGACTAATTGTAGGACTTTGGATGACTGGAACTTCAATCATTAAAACGGTTAAATTATTTAATGTTTCAAGATGTACGGTCTCAACAGATTTATACTCGCAAGTCAGGGTCAAACCAGATTTGGCAAGTGTAATTCAGGGTGCAAAGCAAACCTCACAGAAATGTGCCGCAAAATAGCGAAATACATTGTCTAAAAAGTCATCGAACCTCTGCTGCAAAAAGGACGGCAGATCTAAACCACCATCTGGGCCAATAAAAACTGATCCGAAACCGTTTGAGCCCTATGAAGCTAGATACAATGGGTGTGGAGCTTGGGGCTGCAATTGCTAACGCTTCCCTGCTCCTTATCAAAGTTGATAAGCAGTAAAAATGGTGTCTCGACTACCCAAATATGGCCAATAGCCCGATGGACAATGTCATCATCTCTAATGAATCATTATTCACCATTTTCCACACTTTCGGGTGAGTTTATGCCTGGAGACAGCCCAAGAAACTTCACTGCTTGACCCCTATTGTGAAACATGGTGGTAACGCTATGATGATGTATACATCCATATCACGGAATTTTCTCTTGGCCCTTTAGTTGCTGTACATGGCAGAGTTAATCCCAAGGATGATCTGGGCATTTCGGCTGACCATGACCATCGAAGGTACAAGTATTGCTTCCGGATGGCAACGCAATCTTCCCGGATATTAATGCAATGGTACACACAACTAATGTTATTTAAAATTAGTACCACAAAAGTGACGCCGATCACTGAATTAAATCACCAGATCGCAATATAATCGAACATTTATGGTGCATTTTGAGCAGCAAGTAACTGTTATCCTCTATCATCAACACAGAAAGAATTATGACTCAGAATTGCCCTCACAGCCGTTCCGGACACGTACGGAGTTGATATATTAATACATCAAAGCTGTAATTGATGTCAAAAATGGAACAGCTCCGTATTAAATAACATTTCTATATAAGGTGTTTATATTATTTTTTCCAACCACTGTATTATGTTTATAACTATTATTATTATTTTATGTTTGGCTTTTACTTTACATTTGTACAACTAGGCTCCAAGTCTCACCCAGAGACCTCAAGAGACAATAAATTAGAAGTTCGTGTTGGTGTTATGCCTAGGGTGCCATATATTTGGTCCTGTACATAGTGTTGTTCTAGAGAATGTTTAAAAAAGCATAAGAAAATTGTGTGTTTGTTTTAAAATTTGAAATACATACAAAGTATTTTGCGTAGGATATGGGCACTTTCCATGAGCACTATCTTTTGAATTCTGCCATTTTGGGGTTTACTGGTATTTGAGTCAGGTAGCAATCAGCCCCTTTTGCTATCATTCTTATGACAGCTATAACAACAGGTATTGTTTTAGACTTCAAGTTCCATATATTGCTAATTTCTATTTCAAGATCTTTATACTTGCTCAGTATAAACAGGTATTGTTTTACTCCTCAGGTTCCACATTTTGCTGATTTCTATTTCAAGATCTTTATATTTGCTCAGTTTTTGGTAGGTCTTGACAGATACGTTTATATCGATTGGGTCAGTCATATCAATGAGGAGGCATGTTTTTGTCTGAAGTCTTTCAATATGATGTCTGGCCTATTTGCATCTATCTTTCTGTCAGTTTGAATGGTGAAGTTCCAGAGGAGTGAGATGTGATCATTTTCAAGCAATGGAGGTGGATTGTGTTCCCACCAGTTTTTTTCATGGGGCAAATCCATGTTTTTGAAAATTACCCAGTGAATATATTGAGCAGCTCTATCATGCCTGTTGAGGTACTCTGTAGGCGCAAGAAGACTGCACTTGGAGACAACATGATCAATGGTTTCATTTTGTTGTTGATACGATATGTTGGGCTACTGCCGTTCTTTAATATGTTGGCCTCGTAGCTCTTTATAGATAAGCACTGATCTTGGGCTGCTATGATAAACCCTTCTGTTTCTGATTTTAAGCCAGAAGACACTAACCATTGATGGGTAAGGGCTTTGTCAACATCGACATTATTAGCTCTCTGGGTATTTGCCATTGAAATGTTTTCTTTGCCATTTACAAGTCATACAAGTCAATATTGTCAATATTATCAATATTGTCAATATTGTCATACGCTTAGCTTTTTCTGTGCTTGATTCCAGTACGTCTAATTCTGGAATTTGTTGTATTTGGAATTCACTTACATATTCCTTTGCCTGTTTTGTTACTGAGTATAATGCTTTCTTGTTTTCATGTTTTGAGACAAGTTTTAACATCCAGTCATCTGAGTTTTTCAGGTAGGTGTTTAGGCCAATTGTGACAATCTTCGTTGTTAATTCAAGTTGTAAAAGTCCACGGCGACCCTCTTTTCTTGGTAGGTAAAGTCGTTCTATACCTGCCTTAGGGTGGTGCTTTCTATGCATTGTAAACAATTTTCGTATTTTTCTGTCAAGATTACATATTTCAGTGATTGATCAGTTAATGATATTGAAACTGAAAGTCACGACCAGTATGGCTAAAGTATTGATCGCTTCGATCCTGTTTCTTGCATTCATCTCTGTCTTGCTCTTTCCTTGCGATAGCATTCTCTTCTAATCCTTTTACTTCATCACTAAATGTTTGATTCCATCATCTTCAAATACCCGGAAGTATTTGTAGCTCTCCGCTGGTTCTAACTCCTTTATGACATTCTACTGGTCAAGATTAACGTTGGATGTCTGTCATTTTTTGTTTGGTAAAGGTAGCTTTTGCACATTTATCGAGGCCAAATTGCATTCTGATGTCATTACTGAATTGTTTAACAATTGCTAGTATGCCCTGTAGTTGTTGGTCATTTTTTGCAAAGAGCTTTAAATCATCCATGTAAATGAGATGATTTATATTTTTATCAAACATTTTATAGCCGCATTGTACATCATCGAGCAAAATTGAGAGAGGCATTGAAGCTTGACAAAAGAGGAATGTTGATAGAGAGTCACCCTGGAAAATGTTCTTCTTCTTTGTACAGCTTCTTCGGTGTCAGCTGTTCACTACCAGTGAACTAAGGTAACAGTCCTTATTTTTTCGAGTACCGTTCGGAGTATTGGAGCGGTTCCAAGCACTGCTGTTTTCTGCAAGTTCTACACCCTTATTGCAGCCCCTATTTGTTCAACTCCTGATAGACAAAACTGTTTATGCTGTCAGTTCCATCCACCACTTCGCCATACTTTTTACAAGCAATCGCTCAACATTCGATGCAATAGGTTCCAACATTCCTCATATCGTACGCCTTACAATAATCGTATTTCCTTTTTCGATGTTTTTCAAGTACAGCAATACCCACCCAATGTCAACCACTCTGGTGTTACTTGATTGGCATTTAACAAGGTGTTGAGTTGTGCAGCTATTCATGCATGACATTCACGAAATCTTTTGATCCAGTAGCCTTGAACTCCCTCTGGTCCCGGGACCTTCCAGTTGCCTATTTTTTTCTTTTGCCGATTTCCTCCACATCCGTAACTGAAATGACTAGTTCTGCCTGTTGTGAACAGACTACTGTTTGTTTCAGTTCTTGCAACCATTCAGCATCCTTCTTGTGCTCCTTATCTTTGCTCCAGATATCACTCTAAAACCTTTGACTTTCAATGTTAGCTGGTATCAACATTTCATCTGTACACTCTCCATTTATATCTGTAGAATCTCTTCTGATCTATTCTGAATAACCTATCCTGCTGGTATCCATTCATTCTTTAGTCATATCTTATCATCTTTGCCTTCTTTGTAACGAGGCGTTGTTTCAGTTCCTCCATCACCACTTTCAGGCCCCTTTTTTTCCATATCATACTTCCTGTTCAGTACCCTGTATTTTGTTCACTCTTGAGCTCCCTCTTCTCTTTTCAGTCTAACACAGAAATGTCCCCGGAGAGTATGTTTAACCTCACCTGTATCTTCTTTTGTTGTTGTTGTTATTACTATTATTATTATTATTATTATTCAGTAGTTTTATTTTTATAGCGTGCTTTCACTTCACTACCGAGCGCAGCTCTGTGTGCCTTGGGTATGTGCTGTGATTTGTTGTGATGCTCTGATGGTTATTGTATGGAAAGTGTTCTGCGTAGGATGTGTGCAGTGCCTAGTAGTGCAATTTTCTGTATGTTATATGTGTTTGTAAGTCCTGGTGTTTTTGTTATGCATTTGTCTGAATATTTTTTTATCATGCCTAATGCACCTGCTATGATAGGAATTGTTTCTGTTTTTAGATTCCACTTTCTGGTTACCTCTATTTCCAGGTCTTTGTATTTTGTTAAAATGTATTATTATTATTATTATTATTATTATTATTATTATTATTATTATTATATTATTATTATTATTATTATTATTATTATTATTATTCAGTAGTTTTATTTTTATAGCGTGCTTTCACTTCACTACCGAGCGCAGCTCTGTGTGCCTTGGGTATGTGCTCTGATTTGTTGTGATGCTCTGATGGTTATTGTATGGAAAGTGTTCTGCGTAGGATGTGTGCGTGCCTAGTAGTGCAATTTTCTGTATCATTGCTGTATCCAAGTCTATATCTCTATTATTTTCCTTCCATATTTTATATGTATGTGTTGTTGTATTTTCATTTTGTGGGTAGAGCATTGCTGTGAAGTATGCGTGTAAGATAGAAATGTATTCCTCACGTGTCCATTTACGTCTTTTGGGTTTTAATTGCGGGACATGAGGTACAACGTCCGGCCATTATTTTGACGGTCGTCATTTTCGTAGGGTACCGGTCCGTTTATTTCTGTTGTCACATTATTTCGCACGTGTAGTTTTTCGTACATTTTTTGTTGTAGGTTTAATGTACGTATCGCTCGATTGTTATTCTTGGGTTGAATAGTATCGGTGGCATTTAATTTCTTCGTAGTTCCTTTGTAGATGGTGTTTGAGGTCGGGGATGATCGTGTTGTTCCACGCATGTTTACATGTGTTGTGTTAGACGAGTTAAAATACATCTTATTATTATTATTATTATATTATTATTATTATTATTATTATATTATTATTATTATTATTACTATTATTATTATTATTATTATTATTATTATTATTATTATTATTATTATTATTGTTATTATTCTATGTTTGACTTTTGCTTTACATTTGCACAAGCTGGCTCCAAGTCTCACCCAGAGACCTCTAGAGACAACACGTTGGAAGTTCATGTTGTTGTTATGCCTAGTGTGCCATATATTTGGTTTTGTACTTAGTGTTGTATTAGTGAGTGCCTAAAAAACCATACGAAAATTATGTTTGTTTTAAAACTTGAGATTACATAGAAAGTATTTTGCGTAGGATATGAGCAGTTCCCATGAGCACTATCTTTTGAATTTCTGCCAGTTTGGGGTTTCCTGGTATCTGAGTTTGGTAGCAATCAGCCCCTTTTGCTATCATTCCCAGGGCACCTATAACAACAGGTATTACTTTAGTCTTCAAGTTCCACATTTTGCTGATTTCTATTTCCAGATCTTTATATTATAGTTTCTGGTAGGTCTTGACAGATACGTTTATATCGATTGGGACGGTCATATCAATGAGGAGGCATGTTTTTTGTCTGAAGTCTTTTACTATGATGTCTGGCCTATTCGCGTCTATCTTTCTGTCAGTTTGAATGGTGAAGTTCCAGAGGAGTGAAATGTGGTCACTTTCAAGCACTGGAGGTGATTTGTGTTCCCACCAGTTTTTTCATGGGGCAAATCCAGGTTTTTGCAAATTACCCAGTGAATATATTGTGCAGCTCTATCATGCCTGTTGAGATACTCTGTAGGCGCAAGAAGACTTCACTTGGAGACAACATGCACACCTATGTTAAAAGTGCTGGCGAGTTTGCATGGCAACTATTTTTTTTCCTCAAATGAAAGGCCTGACCTCTAGGTCAAAATTCCTCATCTTATAAAATGTGGCCCGAGTAGACCCGAATGAAATCGGGTTATATTAACCAAAATGGGGTCTAAATGGGGCTGGAAGGGAATTAAAATTTACAGGAGCGGGTGTTTAGGAATTCTCTGTTACATCAAACTAAAAAATTTGCGCCAGCCTTTAAATCGTCAATGTATTGCCATCCATGATGAAGAAGTTTTGAATGCTTGCTATGGTGAGTCTGCTGTCGTTAGAAAGAATCACTTCAAAACTTGGTGTTTAGGAATTTTCTTTTACATCAAGTTCAAATTTTTTCGCCAGCCGTTAAACTGCCACTACGTTGCTGTCCGTCGTTAAGAAATGCCAGCCATAGTGACTCTACTATCCTCAGATTCTATCCCTTCAAACTTTGGTTTCCAATATTTTTGTTTTCAGCTCGCAAGTTTGTTTCTTTTAAATGTTAGTTTTTTGCTGTCTGCCTTGAAGCAGACCTTTCCGTTGTCACTGCCTGATATTTATGATTCATCTTTCAAAATATTTTCTTTCTCAACTTACTCAAGATCTTTGGTTGTTTATAAACGGGAGACAGATAGATAGAGAAAGATAGAGGGTAAGAGAAAGCGAAGGAGAGTCCGAGAGAAAGGAAGAGTAAGAGAGTGGGAAAGTGAGAGAGAAAGGAGAGAGAAACAAAGAGGGAGAATGTGGTGATAAAAAACAGAATGGAAGCAACAGAAAGTAACAACCACACTCTCACCCGCGCGTAGAGCAGATCACCTTCAGCTAGTATATATATAAATCTGAAATGCGAAAAGTTTGTTTGTCTGGTTTTGGCATTGGAACGGGTTAAAGGGCATTAGATCCCGTCGGATTCGCTCCAAAATTTACAGGGACATGTAAAAAGAGGCGCGGATGTAAGTGGACTAGGTTAGAAATCACTATCTTAAAAGCTGTGGTTACTAGGGCAAAATTCTCTCATTCTCTTATCTGCCTTTCTTCCTCCCTCTCTCTCTCTTTCCTCCCTACCTTTCACTTTCTCTCCATAACGGCGTTTGACAGCTACTGCTATCTTTCCCCCACCGCCTTCGCCAGCGCTGTCACTCTTTCCCTCACCACCTCCCCACCTCTCTCTCTCTGTACGTCTGTCTGCATTCATAGAGTGTTTTATTATCGCCACAACTACCACACAATCATGAGAACAAATATTATGAATCAGATATTTATTGGGTTAATTTATATATATATGTGTGTGTGTGTGCGTGTGTGTGTCACCCGCGCATAGAGCGGGTCACTTTAAGCTAGTATTTATATATATAGGCGCAGGAGTGGCTGTTTATAGGCGCAGGAGTGGCTGTGATAGGCGCAGGAGTGACTGTGTGGTAAGTAGCTTGCTAACCAACCACATGGTTCTGTGTTCAGTCCCACTGCGTGGCATCTTGAGCAAGTGTCTTCTGCTATAGCCCCGGGCCGACCAATGCCTTGTGAGTGGATTTGGTAGACGGAAACTGAAAGAAGCCTGTCGTATATATGTATATATATATGTGTGTGTGTATATGTTTGTGTGTCTGTGTTTGCCCCTTAGCATTGCTTGACAACCGATGCTGGTGTGTTTACGTCCCCGTCACTTAGCGGTTCGGCAAAAGAGACCGATAAAATAAGTACTGGGCTTACAAAGAATAAGTCCCGGGGTCGATTTGCTCGATTAAAGGCGGTGCTCCAGCATGGCCGCAGTCAAATGACTGAAACAAGTAAAAGAGTATATATATATATAGATAGAGATAGATAGCTACTTACATACATACATAAGCAAAGATAGATAGAAAAGAGGAGAGAGATATGAAAGTTTGCATTGGCATACAGCAGTAGGAGGCGGCCAGAGGATGTAATTCTATTTAAGAGGAAAACTATCTGCTTGCAGCTGGAATTAATTGTGCAAGATATCAATATTGATGCTTGACAGCACCATAATTTGTATCTGACAATTCGATACGGAGAGTTTAATTATTGCTTCATTGAAGCTTCTGGGGTCATGTTAACAGAAAATGCCATTAAATAACAGTTACTGTATACAGACATAGGTACATATGGGTATGTAACAATCTATCTGTCGTTAGATACTTAGACACTTACATATACATGCACATATACGTTCATACATACATACATATATATATATAGAGAGAGAGACATATGTATATGTATATCCATATGTATGTATGCTTAAGTATATTTATGCTTTTATGTTTACAAATATGTGTATGCGTGTATGTATGTATGCATATATATATATATATATATATATATATATATATATATATATGTATGTATATGTATGTATATACGTACAGCATGGCCATCGCTGAGAAGTTGACTTACAAGTGATTGGTCGTACGAACGTGAGATCGACAGTGAGCCATGAAGTTGGTGAGGGGCTTACAGAATTTGTCTAGCGGTTACGCTTCTCAGATACAGGATCGTTATGGGTTTTCAAATGTCCCCTGAGTCCGGAGTGGGTCTTGCCGTTTGCATATACACATGTGTGTTTGTATATATACATACATGCATACATACATACATACATACATACATACATACATACATACATACATACATACATATATATCACGTGATCACGTAACCGACCAGGCTATCAGATGTTGCTACACATCGCTGGTCACAATGCGCTTTGCATTCTTTTAGCCTTCAAGTGATGCCACCCCGCTGGCTAAGCGAGCAGGCCAACAGAAGAAAGAGTGAGAGAAAGTTGTGGCGAAAGAGTACAGCAGGGATCGCCACCACCCCCTGCCGGAGCCTCGTGGGTCTTTTGGTGTTTTCGCTCAATAAACATTCACAACGCCCGGTCTGGGAATCGAAACTGCGATCCTACGACCGCGAGTCCGCTGCCCTAACCACTGGGCCATTGCGCCTCCATATCTTTATATATAAAAGTCAAGTTGTGTGGTTTTCAAATGTCCCCTGAGTCCGGAGTGGGTCTTGCCGTTTGCATATACACATGTGTTTGTATATATACATACATGCATACATACATACATACATACATACATACATACATACATACATACATACATACTCCCACATTTTGCCGTGCAGTTTAACCAAAACCGGGTATCTTATAGTCGTGATTCATATCGAGACCTTCTGGGTATTAGCGCGCGTCTACGATGAGTCTACGATTAAAAAAAAAAATTACCATCATTTTTTTCCATTTTAATGCTTTTTTCGATATTATATAAGGGAAGTAACTCTCTAAAAATGTCATCATTTTTTTCCCATTCTTAATGCATGTTTTTGCTATTTTTTGGCTATAACTCTCTAAAAATGCTTATATAGTTATTTCCCTTACAAACCCGAGCAACGCCGGGCGATACTGCTAGTATATATATATATGAGGTCTAACTCATGCTAGACCGGAAAACAGGCTTTAAATGGTGATGATGGGTAGTGGCTGTTGATGTTTGTTCGAGATTGGTGTGCAAATCTTACCGGAAACCTTTATAGTCGCCTTTCAAAACACAAGGAGAAAACGTTGGCTTTGTTCTTTGACATGCAGCTCCCTACACAACGACAGAAACCAAAACAACTTATGAATCAGCTGCGCAAAAAGTCTTCATCTCTGCCGATTCACTTTGACCGACAGTGCAGAAAATTTCAGATGCTTCGCTTTACCAGTTTTTTTTTCTTCTCGTCATTTTTGTTATCGAATCCACATTAGGCGCAGAAGTGGCTGTGTGGTAAGTAGCTTGCTAACCAACCACATGGTTCCGGGTTCAGTCCCACTGCGTGGCACCTTGGGCAAGTGTCTTCTGCTATAGCCCCGGGCCGACCAATGCCTTGTGAGTGGATTTGGTAGACAGAAACTGAAAGAAGCCCGTCGTATATATGTATATATATATATATGTGTGTGCGTGTATGTTTGTGTGTCTGTGTCTGTCCCCCTAGCATTGTTTGACAACCGATGCTGGTGTGTTTACGTCCCCGTCACTTGGCGGTTCGGCAGGGGAGACCGATAGAGTAAGTACTGGGCTTGCAAAGGAATGGGTCCCGGGGTCGAGTTGCTCGATTGAGGGCGGTGCTCCAGCATGGCCGCAGTCAAATGACTGAATCATGTAAAAGAGTAAAAGAGTATTACATTATATGCGCGCACACGCATACACACAGATACACACACGCACACATACATACATATATACAAACACACGCATTAATGGAGGAGCTGTAAAGTGTATTTAATTATATTTTTCACACTGAAAACCATTATCTGGTAGAGAACTGAAAACGTTGGGTAAGGTGGTGGACATGCTTCTCATATCAAAGGTTGACAGTTTACTCACCTCTCTCTCTCTCTCTTTCCCTCTCCCGTTCTTCTTCCCCCTCTCTGTCTCTGTCTGTCTGCCTCTCTCTCTATACATCCAATGTACATATATATATATATATACATTGTGTTTTATATATATATATAGTAAAGAAATATATATATATATATATACATACGCATATATAATATATATATACACATATATATATATGTAAATGTACATGCATATACATGTGCGTATATATATATGTATATATACACTTACATATGCATGTACATTTCCATGTGTAGATGTGTGTGTGTGTATGTGCGCGCGCATGTGTGTGGTCGACAATTAATACAATATCTTAATGACGTAAGCCAAGTTATATTGGATATGCGGAAACTAAAATCTTCCGTAAATTAAAGTAAATGCATTAATGTATTGCTGCTGCTGCTGCTGCTGCTACTTATGCTGACAGGGAAGCGATATCAACACACACACATTCATAAACACAACTGTTAACATACATAGATACGTATACGCGTACATACACACGGACATGCCAACAATATATATCCAGTAGTATATATATATATATGTCTGTATGCATATAATGTATATGCATATATATATATATATATATATATATATATATAGATATATATATATATATATATATATATGTATAATATATATATATATATATATATATATATATACATACATACATACATTCACATACGTATGTCTGTATGCATATATATGTATATGCATATATATATATATATGTGTGTGTGTGTGTATGCATATATATGTATATGCATATATATATGTGTGTGTGTGTGTATGCATATATATGTATATGCATATATGCATACATACATACATGTGTGTGTGTATGCATATATATGTATATGCATATATATATGGTGTGTGTGTGTGTGTATGCATATATATGTATATGCATACATACATACATTCACATACATATATGTATATATACATACAAATACCTTCACGTCATGTTCCGTGTATGTTTCCCCTACGCCTTCATCTCCTCCGATCGTTATCCAATTCCTTCCTCTCCTAAATATTCGACTAAATCTTCAAGTTGCTTCAAGTCGATCAATTCTAATACTTTCTCATATCTTTTTTTCCTGATTCTGGTTTTAGTTTTAATTGTTTTTTTAAAATATCACTCAGTTTAAATAAGTTGAATTCTGAGATTGGGGTGAAGTACTTAATGGTAACAGGGTGCGAACTCAAAAGTTCTGAGCTCAAATTCCGCTGAGGTGGATTTGCATTCCGAGAAAAGAGTCTGTGAAGTTTTTTCAAACCTTAGATACTCTGATGTTGAGCGTGAGGCTGCTTACAAAAATATCCCCATATCACCTGCCAGGTCTGTACTAATTGTTTTTAAAGATTGTTTTAGGTAACACTTTCAAAAGATGCGCACTCATACACTTTCTTCATAAATATACGTTTCTGTGTTCGTATGTGCAAACACACACGCGCACACTCGCGTGTCTGTATGTGAGTGTGTGTATGTGTGTATGTGTGTTTGTTTCCGTCTACCAAATCCACTCACAAGGCTTTGGTCAGCCAGAGGCTATAGTAGAAGACACTTGCCCAAGATACCACGCAGTGGGACTGAACCCGGAACCATGTGGTTGGTAAGCAAGCTACTTACCACACAGCCACTCCAATATATTATTGACGTCATAAGAATGTTTTTATCAACGTTCGAGTGAACGTGAAACAATCCTTCCCTGGAACATCGGCTCTCGAGACTCCACACAAAAAGCTAAATACTGGCTGGGAAAACTCTTTCGGCAGCTTGCGACATTATGTGTGTTTGTGTATGTGTGTATATATATGCATCTGCAGGCGTAACTGTGTAGGAAGAAGCTTGCTTCCCCACCACGTGATTCCAGCTACAGTCGCATTGCGTGGCAGCTTGGGCAAGTCTTTTCTACAATAGCCCTGGGCCATCCAAAGCCTTGTGAGTGGATTTGGTAGACGATTGCGCATATATATATATATATATATATATATCATAGAAAGTTCTTGATAGAGTATAATATATTTGAAAAAAAATGAATAGAAATGGCGTTTCCGATAAATTTTCCACTTGAATAATTAAACATCTAATTATTAAAGTGGAAAAAATATCAGAAAAGCCGCCTCCATTCATGTGTGTATGCATATATATATATATATATAATACCTTTTAAAATTTTCTTTTTTTTTTGCATCACTTTACATATTTTGTCTAATCTCATAAATTTACATTTACATTGCAAATCTAGCTACACATGAGTGAATGGATATTATGTGTGCAGCAGCTTGAAATGGTGTAAGAAACCAAACGATTCCTTTAACCCTCGTTAGGAAATATTTTATATATCATCTGAAAAATGCAGTGAAAAATATATTCACGGTGTCCTATTGAATGTATATAATAGGCTTTGACGGTTTAATTCGCGCCAGGCGCTGTATGGTAGATACACGAATAATGAACCCACGCTTTAGTTCCTTTATGGTTATTATTCCGTCACAGAGAGTGAACAGCGAATCAACAATTAATCGGGGCTCTGTTTCGTGGCTAATATTGTAAATATATTGACATACACAACAGAAATACACACAAAAACACACTTATATATATATATATATATATATATATATATATATATTAAGTATAATT
>NC_043021.1:24449212-24451712 GCF_006345805.1 Octopus sinensis | reverse complement strand
AGAGGGGACAAACAAGGACAGACATAGGTATTAAGTCGATTACATCGACCTCAGTGCGTAACTGGTACTTAATTTATCGACCCCGAAAGGATGAAAGGCAAAGTCGACCTCGGCGGAATTTGAACTCACAACGTAACGCAGACGAAATACCGCTAAGCATTTCGCCCGGCGTGCTAACGTTTCTGCCAGCTCGCCAGCATATCGTATATATGTTTATATATACATACATATATGTGTGTTTGTGTTTGTCCCCCTCACCCACCCACTGCTTGACAACCAGTGTTGATTTGTTTACATTCCCGTAACTTAACAATTCGACAAAAGATTCCGATAGAATAAGGAACCAGACTTAAAATGAAGTGCTGGGGGTCTATTTGTTCGACTAAATTCTTCAAGGTGATGCCCCAGCATGGCCGCAGTGCGACGAAAGGTATTTTGTTTTTACTTCAACACTTGGAAGAAAATATCTAAGAATTATACTAGGATCATCCCAGGCACTAAATCCGAAGCAACATTGGGAAGGAACGCCTAGTCGACCGGTATGTCACTAAATTGTCAGGTCATTGAAAATAATCTGATTGATCCATGCAGATTCGAGATTCAATAGCAACAACAACAACAACAGCAACAACACCAAGAACGTTTACCTTAAATGGACATTATAATAATTGTTTCCAATTTAGGCAGAAGGCCTGAAATTCTGATTCCTGCTGCCTCTACGAGTGTTCAAAAACAAAAACCTATTTTTGAAGATAAAGATTATGGTCTACCCAAGTTGTCATATCCATGCTCTTATATATACATACATAGACACATGTATACACACACACACATATTTTTAAAAAAACATTGTAGAAACCAGTATGGAAGACAATAAATGTCGAGAAAATACGCTCAAAGGAAAGGTCATTGGAAGATAGCCGCTTGTACTCTTAATTTGCATAACTCTCTTAATATAAAAAATTAGAAATTCTGAAAATTAAAAGTGATCATCAAAGTGAAGTGTTTTGAAAAAGCGGATGTAAGAAATTTAGCAAACCATCTCTAAATTTAGAATTTCCACAGTTGTTTTGAAAATTTCTGTAGAGAATTCTGAATTGCGTAATTTCTTTTAAAATTTACCATTTTCCTGCGACATTATTTTCATATAGATAGTACTGAAGATACAATATCAGGGAAGAACATCTTTGGAACCTTTGTTATACACGTATCACCTCCTATTTACTATGTTACTCTTAAGGTTAAGCAGTAAACAATCTTAAGGTCTTTGATTGTGTCTCATAATTATCTTCCTATAATCTTATTCTGTTTCTGCAAAATTTCGATGGTTTAGTTCTAAACGCTGCACGACATCTTTATTTTCATTTTAGAAAGTGGTCCATATTGTTGGACTTGAAACCGAAGTTCCAATACAGTACTTCCCACACCAAACTGGGAATTCTAAGAAAACATACACCCCCCCATACATTAAAATATTAATTATTAGTCAATCATCAAACGATTAATATGAATGGTGCATCTATAATAGATTATGTTTTCGATTTTTATCCGTAGAGGGGCGTGGTCTACATCCGTAGATGACACCTGAACAATGGTACGTTTCGATGTTAAATAAATATATAATTCATTTTTTATTATAGCTGATATTTAGAAATAATTAGGAATGAGTGGAAAATATTGACCATAAATTGTATGCGAAGATAAGAACTATGCGTAAAATGTTTAAACCAATGTCGATAATGAATAAATATATACAAAATAGATAAGATATAAAAAAGTATGATATAAGTTTTATCTTAGAAATTGATCGGCGACTTGTATAAATGTTGAAAATACTTACAATGGCGCCATCTATATGGTTTAAAGTAAAAGAGAAGATAAACTGGACTTACTGTTTATATGAAAAATGGAAAGCGAAATGAAATCATAAACTTCGCTAATTAAAGTTGTGTTAGACATGTTAATTAATTAATTAATTAATGGGTAGATATCAGTGGGATTAATTCAAAAAACGACAAGGCAAAAAACGGAACAAAACAATATCCATTTTTCGTTATCAAATTGAATCGGTACTAGGAAAATGAGGTGCAAAACGAACGTTGTTGATTCGTGCGTATTTTAGCCGCATAAAGAAAGAAGGAGATAAAGAAGTAATATACGTTTTTAGCGTTATTGATTTTTACGGCTCGAACGAGATATGTGAATGTGGTTATCAGAACGTGTAATCTAATTGTATCGCGGGTTGTTTTTAAGTGCGGCAAATCAATATCTAGGTACGTGTATTATTGGTAACGGGCTCAGAATTTGGCACCAAACAATTTACTAAATCTATCAGATCACTCCTTGCCGTTGTCCAGATTAAAGGATAGTCTGTGGATTAGTTAATCTACTACTTGTGATGCTCTTAATTTATTAAGCTTAACCAGAAGATTATATATATATATATATATATATATATATATCACCGTGACCGACCAGGCTATCAGATTTTAGCCTTCGA
>NC_043021.1:24431712-24444212 GCF_006345805.1 Octopus sinensis | reverse complement strand
TAATGCTGTTTTAGAGGAACTTGAATTAAATATTTATTATGACGTGGAAATAGATCAGAATACTGAGAGAAGGTGTGTCCTTCTTTTACTCGAAAATCTTAAGCTTCAGTTTTGTGTACTCGTTATTATTTACCAATGGACACATTCGGCCACATTCGGTTAATGACTACTTAAGCACAATCGGATTTTGTGTAGTTAAGCTGTTGCAATATTTGGTATCAGTATAAGAGGAATTAGAGTTTCCTAGTATCTAACGAAGCTATAAGCTACAGTCCGAGCAATCCAACTCAGCTGAAGAATCACCACGTGACTGATGTGGCATTAATGATGCACTGAGCCTCTGTGTTTCTACGGAAGCAAGCGCACATTCTCTTTCTTGTTTATTTGCTTGGTTGGCTAATGAAAGAACAAATTACTCGTGAGTAGTGCCACACTATTCAAAAGCCACCACTCGGCAGTTATTTATGAGGCACCGAGACGTCGCCCACTCAGCGGATAATCTTTCTCTTTCAAGCGAACTTGCTCGATTGTCTAATGAAGCTAAAAGCTAATCCTGGACAGTACAAACCAGTTGAAGTTCCCCTCCACGGTTTACCACCAACCCGGTTGTTGTGCTCTCATTGATGCAATGAATTGTCGTGATGCTACGAATCTCTTCGGCCTTTTGCGTTAATTTACTTGATTATCATCATCATTGTTCGACCGTGGTCGAGACAATGGAATTTACCATGCTACGCCAGACTTCACGGTCCATCATGGCATCACGGAGGTCCTGTTGCTGGATGCCTGTATCCCTGGAGATTACATCAGGGTAGGAGAGTGTGTGCCCTCTGGTATTGCGAGTAGATGGCTTCCAGAGGAGAAGAGTAGAGATTACCTCTTTTTCAGCTCTACAACAATGTCCAGCAAACTGGACTCTCCTACCTTTCACAAGAGATGACACAGGTGGTAGTTTCCCATATATTTGCATTTTGGTTGGATGACGATTCCACGAGAGATTTTGAGCTCTCATAAGGAGGCGAGTGTAGGTTCCATCCAACCGCCTTTCAAGCTTCTTTGATAACGTCCAGGTTTCTGAGCCATATAGTAGAATTGGTTCGACTGTGGCTTTGAAGATTTCAAGTTTGAAGTCTCTTCTTAGATTTGATGACCAGATCTTACGCATGTTATTACAGGCTGACCAGGTCATATCCTTTCTAGTTAGAAAATCTTTTCCAGATGATGATATGTATGACCCAAGATTACTTGATTAGATTGTTGTGATGTCTGGCATATATGATCAGGCCTTCCCATAAGTGACATCGAAACCGATCGAGGGGCAGTCGGAGATGTTACTTCTCCCGCAGATTAAATAGTTACATCCTCTTAAGTGAAATTAGGATTTCATATTAGTTTTTTATGTCAAAAAAGTAAAAAAACAAACAAAATAGGGCAGAGTGAGTTTGGACCCTGTTGTGGTTTTTATTAGACGTGTCTGTGAAATAATAACAATTACCACAAGACAAAGGAATTAGAAATACTCAACAGCTTAGTGAAATGTTCTTTGGTAGGTTTTGGTTGCTTTGGTTGGCCACAAATTGTTCCCATCCTGTTGCGATGCATGTAGTGGTATCGTGTCATTGAGGTGCGAAGAGATGTTTGGGCGTTAGCACAAGAGGTGCGTTGAGAAAATGAAGCATTTAATTTAATCTACAATAGTAATAGGGTAATCTCAAAGAGCAGGCCAATCATAATTGACATCCTAATAACTCGTCTGAATAGTATTTATTTCTGCGTAGCTACTTCTCTCAACACACTCACACATATAATTATGTTTTGCTTTCATCATATTATTGAGACTATTGCAAAGAAATCAATATTCACCAAAAACCAATGAAGAACCGTAGATTAACTCCCAGCTTTTTTGGCTGTGGCTACGAGTTTCACCCTTGGCTGAAACTCTTCATGTAATTACGTTGGTTAAACTCTCGGGGAAAAATTACATCGGACATCAGAAAATAGCAACTTTTTACTTTAAAATCTGAAAAATATTACGAAAAATCTGCAAGAGAATGGAATCAACACCTTACGGAGTTTCAGACGCCATTTTATTTATATATTTATTCCCACTTATTTATTTATTTATTTCCCACTTATACTAATATTAAAGCTTTATCGATTGCCAAAGCTGGGGCAGTAAGGTGAGAAGATATCGGTGGATATGAGTTATAAAGTGCAGTGGCTTCAAAACACATAATATGTTGGTTAATGGAAAAAGAGAGAGATAGAAAACGATAGAGAAAGGGAAATAACACGTAAGAGATAGAGAAAGAGAGAGAAAGAAGGAGGGAGTGAGAACGATTTTGAGATGGGAAAAATGATATTATTTTCATGTTTGTTTTTGCAGTTTCTGTAATGGCACTTTTTTCTGAATTAACCATTAATAATATTCGTTTGTCTGGGATGTGTGTGTATGTGTGTATTTCGCTGTGTGTGTGTGTGTGTGTGTGTGTGTGTGTTTGTCTGCGTTTATATGTGTAGTTATCGGAGAACACCAGTCACGTGATATCAATTCTTCGCAGTTAGTCCTGAACACTAAAAACAGGTGGTATTTGACAAGGAGCCAAATGCCATTTCTTCTATCGATATTTATCACCAGTTCTTTTTTGTTATTGTTGGAGTTGTTGTTACTTCCTTCTCTTTCCTTTTTTTTTTCTTTATACGAAGCTGAGTTTTTTTTTTATAATTAAAGGTGAAAATATGTCAAACACAAAACGAAAAATCTTTAAAACATTAAAGAAATAAACGAAATATAAACGTTTGTGTATGAATGTGTGTATATAGATATATGTATACACGTAGGTGGATGTCTCTATCTATATCTCTATCTCTCTCTATATATAGATTGATATCAAAAACGTTCTTGGAGAAAGAATGTACTTATGAATATCAAGATAACACACACAAACACACACACTCTGACTCTCTCTCTCTGTCTCTCTCTCTCTCTCTCTCTTCTCTCTCTCTCTCTCCTCTCTCTCTCTCTCTCTATATATATATATAATATATATATATATATATATATATATATATATATAATATATATATATATATATATATATATATATATTTATAATTATAAATGGGAACAGCAGCAATACTAAAAGCCGCACGGAGTAAAAATATAACAAACAAGAATCTGAACTTGTCCCATTTGACGGTTAATCAATGATTTGCACTGAATTCAATTGATAGATCAGAATGGAGAATATTTCACCTGATTTCCATATTCTTCTGCGTCTATCTGTCTCTCACTTTCTCGCATTGTCTCTCCTCTCTCTCTCTCTCTCTCTTTCTGTACCCATTATTGTTCGTCTTTAAACATAATGTGTTCTCATACATACAAGCGCACACACACACACACACACACACACACACACACACACTCACGAGGCTTTGGTTGGCCCGAGGCTATAGTAGAAGACACTTGCCCAAGGTGCGACGCAGTGGGACTGAACCCGGAACCATGTGGTTGGTATGTCTTATCTTTGTGTTGGGCGATGAAGCGAGGTAAAACGAATTACTATATTTATATAAGAGGCTTATTGTGAAGATAGAAATTTGAAATGTATAATAGGGGCTATGGGAAATTTATTTAAAATGGACAATTGTTGCTGGTGCTTAATTTGGTGACCCCTGATCTTATCTATACTAAACTTTACATCATTTCCTTTCAGTCACAGCTTTTAACTTTGCCAAATTTCACATCATGTCCCATAAATCAATTCAATCGTCGTACACAAACTCAACTGCATGTATTAAAAATAGGGAGCAGGCCCTATTTAGATGGCTTACTATCTTTTGGCTCGAACTCCTCAGTAATCTTTCGTCGAAAACTTCATCCTATACAAACCTTAATTATCACAGACTGCCCTTCAATGCTTAGAGACACGGGCTGTGGCAGTACTTATTGTACAAATAAATAAATTTCATAATTGAGAATTAAATGTATCGTGTCAATAGCAGATGGAAGTGATAGCGTTGAGATGAGGGGAGGCTGGGTGTGAGGCGTTTAGTGAATGTGTTCACTGTACAGGTTATTAAGATATCACGTAATGTGGATCTCAGTATCAATCAACCGGAAATTACAACGTCATCTTACATTGAAATCTCATGAAATGCAATTCTAATCTATCAGAACATTGTATCAACATCAGGATTGGAAATTAATTCAAACACACACATACATACGAATATGCACACGCGAGCACACGCACAGGTTTGCGTATACGCGCACATACACAGTCATGAGATTCATTTGCAGGAATTCAGTTACTTTAAATTCATTAAATCCATTTACGTAAACCAATAAATGTATATGCATACAGATTATGTGTAATTATAGCGTCACCGTTCCCGCTAGATACGTCGAAACAATTGTAGGGATTAATAAATTCTCGTATCTTTCATCTTTCGTCTCTCATTTACCATACGCACACACTTATATATATGTATATATATATATATATATATATATATATATATATATATATATATATATATATATATATATTATATATATATATATATATATATATATATATATATATATATTATATATATATATATATATATATATTATATATATATATATATATATATATATACACACATTTATATATATCACGTCACGGCATTACGTGACCGACCAGGCTATCAGATATTGTTACGCATCACTGATCACAATAGGTTTTGAATTGTTTTAGTATTCAAATGACACCACCCCACTGGCTAGGCGAGCAGGCCAATATCTTCGCTCAAAAGAGTGCTGGAGCAACGTGAAATGAAGTGTTTTGCTCAAGAATAAAACGCGCCGCCCAATCAGAGAATCGAACCCATGATGCAGCAATAGTGAATCCAACAGCCTAACTACTACGCTACGTGTATATATGTGAATATATGTAAATATTCATAAATAGAATACAAGAACCACCTTGGAAAACCACATAGTAAAGTTGAACAAGAAGCTATACATGTAGGTTGAAGGTGCAAGCATTGGTGTCGCTGCGGTCGGCCTCTTCATGACCACGTGAGACAGAAAACTTAGCGGAACAATCTACAACTGTTTTGCTTTACTGTAGGTATGTAGTTGACATTAATATTCTTGTCAGGACATGCTCTAGTAACTGTAATGTAGAAACTAAGCGGAGCATAATGGAGAGCATCCAGCACGTAGTTAACTCCTAGCCACAAGACATCCTAACCATATGCTCTGTGTCCTTGATACTGACCCTTGATTAGAGACTGTAAACAATAGGGTACAGCTCTTCCACTCCTATTACATGGAACCCGTAACTTCTGAATATGTCGTTCGCAAGAACTCAGCTTTGTCACACAACACGAAAGTAAACATACTGATAGCAGACGTGTCCCCACCATGCAAACCCTATAAAACGAAGAAACATGTACAGAACTTCATGCACCACACGCAGTTATCTGAATATGATCAGGAAGATAGTGTTTGGTTATACACGGGAGCTAGAAATAAGTTCGATAACATTATATGTAATAAAACTAGTGGTACGTTCCCTAGATCTAGAAAGACTGGAATAGTATACAAAGAGTTTGTGACAAAGCAAACGGGGTGAATACGTGGTACAAGACCGACAAATACAAAGGAGTGATGTTTGTAGAGGTTACAGCCCATGGAGAACTAACCCGAAGATTTAAGAAAGCTCTGAAGGAGGCCAAACTCAACATTAAGATCGCTGAAAACCCAGGGAGCTCCATCAGATCACAACTATGTAGCACGTACCCCATTGAGAATACCATATGCACCAATGGTAACTATATGGTATGTAGGATTAATCCTGGCATTAACTGTAGAACTAGAAATGTAGTCTACAGCATAAGGCGCACAGAGGGTGCTTGTAAAGACATGAACATGACATACATAGGGGAGACATCTAGGAGTATTGTGGAAAGACTAAATGGACATTTGAGACAATATCGTGACAAAAAGAGAACAGTCCTCTATACTTTACCAGCATGCCAAAGAACAACATGGAGGCATACTGGGTCAACTTGATATCCGCATTTAATCCAAGCACCCGGACGACCCAACACTCAGACAAATACAGGAGTACGTCCTCATAAATGAAACATCCCTAGTACTACAGAGGAAATATTCGTACAAGGTAGTCATATTCCAATACCAACGATTTATATATACACAGGTAGAGTTGTTAGGATGTTATATATATATATATATATCTTTATATATATAAAACTGAGAATGTGTGTGTGTCTGTCTGTCTGTCTGTGTGTTTCCCTAAAACTTGAGAACTACACAACCAATTTTATTCAAATTTTACACATGCCTTACTTAGGGTCCAGGGAGTGTCATCGGCAAAAATATGTTCAACTTCTTGCCAAGAGCGAGCCCATAGCAATATCATATCTTCTCCACTATTTCAGTATTACGTGTTAAAAGTGAAACAAAATCATTTCTCTATTTTATGTCAGATACTTTTACTTTAACAATAAAAATAATAATAACAATTGAATTATATGTAGTAAGTAATAATTAAAATCAAATTAAAGTATAATATAATCGTAACATAACAAGAGTAAAAATAGCAATTGGTATAAAATTGCATCAATGACTTGAACTTGAATAAGTGGTTTCACATGAATGGGAATAAATTAAAAATAAAGTTAGCTAGCAGAAATGGAATAGTTCAGATGGATAATAAAAAAATTGAATTAAAGAAAAGACTATTGTCTATAAATTATACAATGTAGAGAAAAAAGAAGATTTGAACACATGGAGGAAAGCACCTTCGAAAAGTGTCTTGATGCGACTATGAAACATATCCAATCAGAGGCGGTAAATTCGCCACAATAGAAGCAAGGTTCGAGTCAACGGAGCGTGCAAGGGAGTACTCGACTCGAACTTGCAAAGTGGATATATTTTATTCCCGGAAAAAAATTTAAAATCCCCCCTCCAGAAGTAGAGGTAGGCTGGATTGTAGCCATACTTCTATACAAGAGGGAGGACAAGATACAATTGATCGAAATTACAAGAGACGGGCTAACAATTCCAGTCTGTTATATATTTTGAGTATTGTTATCACTAGCGATATCGAGATATAACTTTGTATTTTGTATTTTATGTGTAGATGTATATATATAGATGTACATGTAATATGTACACATATATATACACATATATACATGCACTAGCACTATGACCCGGCAACGACGGGTCTTTAATGCTAGTATATATATATATATATATATATATTTATTCGGTTTAAGTAATTGAGATTCCAGTGAATTCTAATGAATTCACATGAATATGGTCCTTAACTAGGATGCACCGGAAATCTATATGGTGTTAACCATACGACAAGTGGGGTGATTACAAATAGGAAAAAAGCACTTTGCTTCTTACTCGGATTTTCAGAAATTTCGCATGACTGTATCCGAAATTTCTTCACATAACTTAATTAACAATTCAATATGAGCTATATATAGACATACACAAATTCTGTAAGTTTAAGACCTTTCATCGGATCTCCAGGAATCGAACTTTCTTCAATGCAGTTAATCTTACACCCTCTTTGTATCTACCCCTTTTGATGTTTGGGAATTCTCTGATGTTTCTTCGGCTGACGAGTACGAGCCATCTGTATTTACTGCATTTTTTGTAGCTTATTAAAGATGCCCTCGTACGAAACAATTGTACCGAGATTTTAATCCATTCTTGTTGCTTTTTTCCTATATATATATTTATGTGTGTGTGTGTATAGGTAAATGGATATGTAAGTAAACACATGGATAGATAGACAGGTACACAGGTAATATGGACATTCCAGCACACATACGCGCATACATACACAAATGAAGACAGAAACATATTCTCATACACACACACACACACACACACACAAGGACACACATAGAGACACACAGCCGTACATAACAGACGCAAGTAGATAGTCATACAAATCCATACATATAAACACATTCGAACGCGCGCACACAAGAAAACTGAGGTACACACACAGATACACACACAGATACACACACAGATACACACACACACACACAGATACACACACACACACAGATACACACCACACACACACACACAAGGACACACATAGAGACACACAGCCGTACATAACAGACGCAAGTAGATAGTCATACAAATCCATACATATAAACACATTCGAACGCGCGCACACAAGAAAACTGAGGTACACACACAGATACACACACAGATACACACACAGATACACACACACACACACAGATACACACACACACATATACACACACACACACACACACACACACATACAAACACAAACATAAATTCATAAACACATGAATTTGCAGAATACATGCATACAAACATACAGACGCATACACACACATACATACATACATAACTACATACATGCATACACACATACATGCATACACACATACATACATACATACATACATACATACATAACTACATACATACATACAAACATACACACATACATGCATACACATATACATACATACACACATACATACACACATACATGCATACATATATACATACACGCATACATACATACATACATACATACATACATACATACATACATACATACATACATCTGTGTATCCATATGCGCATAAACAAACAAACAAAAAGAACGCAGGTCTAATCGACAGTTATACCTTAGTGATGAGAACCCAGGTTCGAAATTTCCCTAAGACACCTGATGAAGGCTGGAGGGTATATCAGACAAAACGTTGTGTTAACAACAAAAAAAGATAACAAATATCCGTCAATTGTAAATAATGTGCATAATTCCTCGTCTCTTAAATGTAGAACTGCATCAATGCGATGCTTAGCACTCATTCTTGTTCTATATTTACGTTTTATATATACATATATAAGGATTAGTGAAACATCTTGAACGTAAAAAGTAGGGGCGAATATAAGAATGAGGGAAAGATGCAATGGAAGTAGGTAAAAGAACAGAGAGAAAAAAGCAGGGATAAAGAAAACACAATAGAAGAAGAAAGAAAGAACGAAAGAGTGAAAGAAAAATGAAAGAAGAACGGAAGAAAGAAGAAAGAAATGAAAAAGAAAGATAAGTTATTGGAGACTGAACACTTACTCTTTTCTACTCTTTTACTTTTTTACTTGTTTCAGTCATTTGACTGTGGCCATGCCGGAGCACCGCCTTTAGTCGAGCAAATCGATCCCCAGGACTTATTCTTTGTAAACCTAGTACTTATTCTATCGGTCTCTTTTGCCGAACCGCTAAGTTACGGTGACGTAAACACACCAGCATTGGTTGTCAAGTGATGTTGGGGGGACAAACACAGACACACAAACATATATATACACACACACACACACACACACACATATATACATACATATATATATATATATATATATACATATATACGACGGGCTTCTTTCAGTTTCCGTCTACCAAATCCACTCACAAGGCTTTGGTCGTCCCGAGGCTATAGTAGAAGACACTTGCCCAAGGCGCCACGCAGTGGGACTGAACTCGGAACCATGTGGTTGGTAAGCAAGCTACTTATCACACAGTCACTCCTGCACCTGTGATTTTATTTTTGATATTCTGCCTCCTCTTCTTGTTTTCCTTCTTTCCTTTTCCCATTGTTCCTCTTCTTCTTCCCCTTCCACTTCGTCTTTTACCTCTAATTCCACTCTCTCCTCCTCTCCCTCCCCTGCCTCCTCTTCTATTCCTCTTCCTTTCCTCTTTCCCTCTTCTTCCTCCTCTTTTCGTCCCTTCCTCGTCCCCTTCTCTTCTTCCACTTCTACTTCCTCTTGTTTTCTCCCCTTCCTTGTTGTTGTCTTATTTTTATCACGTGCTTTCACCTCACTACCGAGCGCCGCTCTGTGTGCCTTGGCTATGTACTGTGGTTTGTTGTGGTGCTCTTATTTTCACTGTTTTGAAAGTGTTTTACGTAGGAATTGTGTGGTGCCTTGTATTGCTATTTTCTGTATGTTATATACACTCGTAAGTCCTGGAGTTATTATTATTATTATTATTATTATTATTATTGCTAGTAATAGTAGTAGTAGTAGTAGTAGTAGTAGTAGTAGTAGTAGTATCATTCAGTATTTTCAATGTTTACCCATTTTAAAAAAATGTTTCTCGCAGGCAGGAATTCGTGCCTCTGGCCCTTTACAAGGCGGGTGGAAGAGAAAGAAGGAGGTAGGGAGGGATAGAGGGAGAGGGATAAAAAAAAATCGTCCTTAAACTCGAATTTCGGCCAGATGATTGTGCTAAACGTGGACGGCGGGTTTAGTGTATCACACAAGTAGAATCTTTTGAGGTTTGAATTCAGATCACTAAATGCTAGAATATACGTTGGGAGACATCTCGTCCCTCATTTTTACGATTCAGCCAATGTACCACGTTGTCCTTTTATATCCACCGCGAAAGAAAAGGCTGTTTTGATTTTAGTAAAATTTGAACGTAGAGAATCGAAGCAGTTGTATAAAAAATCTCGTTATACGAGAAGACATTTCATTTCTTCCCGATGAATGTTTTAGTCCGAAACGTCAAACTGCTGTTCGTCTTCATCACAGCATAAAATTTATTGTTTGAACTATTTTTGATATAAACAGTTTCTTGTTGCTTTTACTCGAGAAACAGCAAAACGCTTGAAGACTTGGAATTCGATACGAGACCAACTTCCGTCAATGCTTCTTAGAAGATCAAACTTATTTTCCAAAGATAACCAAGCTTTTAAATAAATATTTTTTGTCCTCTCGTTCCACGGCAATCGTGTTTTTGTAAAGTCTGTATCCTTCGGAAAACCTATTATCATAACAAACCACCATCTAACGATATATCTTTAAACACAAGTGCGTTTTCAAAATATGTCCTGACCTATTCTTAATGAACCTGTTGGTTTTACTTCTGTAAATATTTTTCCTTTGGATCTTCTTTCATTGGCTTTTCTCTTCCAAGAATAACAACCCTTCATTGATTAAGTGTTAACTTTATAAAACTGATATCCAAAAGTTCTCTGACTGGTCTGCTCCGTCAGGGCTGATCCAGGCTATCCAGGAATATCAACTGCTATATCAAAACATTGGCATCATTTAGATTCCTCGAATGAAATCTACAAACCGAGCGAAAAGAAATTTCAATAATTCATAAAGCAAGCAGACCAATGAATGAAGGTCAAACAAACTAACAAAAGATGGACTAAACAGACTGACGAATGAGTGATTAAACAGAATGACAAATGATTGGTTTAAACGGACTGACAAAAGATTGACTAAACAGACTGACACATGGTTGATTAAACAGAATGACAAATGATGGTTTAAACGGACTGACAAAAGATTGACTAAACAGACTGACACATGGTTGATTAAAATTCTGCACAGAATGCTACCATTTCGTGTGTAAATTTAGTGGAATAGCGGTAATGGCCAATTCCTTACTCGATGGGTTTGCTGAGGCAGCCAGCAATGCTTATACGATGATGGTATAAAAGAGGCATGCCACTGGAACCCAATAGAAACTCTGCATTGAAAGCAAATTAATCTCTCGAGTAGCAGGAACTCCGCTAGAAATTTTGCAAATCACAGAACAAAATTGTTTTGCTGTGAGGCACTGTGAGGGGTTTATTGGAACTGGCAGAATCGTTAGCACACATTTTTACCGACTGAGTACAAATTCCGCCGAGGTCGACCTTGACTTTCATCCTTTCGGGGTTGAGCAGCGAGGCCGATGTAATCGACTACTTATCCCTTATAGTTCCAAGCCTTGTGCTTCTAGTAGACAGCATTATTATTATACCACTTGTCGCACAGCATTTCTGGCTGGTGGCGTAATACGGGAGACACCTGTTCACAACGAGTGGACTGGAGTGGAGCCTTCCGTTGTTAAGCACGCTTCTAAGAATTCTAGCAGTTCCAATTCTAGAGTGTCATTTTCTCGAAGTGCCCTAACTTGATGACGTCCTCATTTGTAAAAATGTGATTGTTATTATTACCATTATTAAGGCGGAGAGCTGGCAGAATCGTTAGCACGCCGGACGAAATGCTTAATGGCATTTCGTCCGTCTATACATTCTGATTTAAAATTCCGCCGAGGTCGACTTTGCCTTTCATCCTCTCGGAGTCGATAAAAACATTAACAGTTGAGTACTGGGGTTGATATAATCGACTGCTCCCTACTCCCAAATTTCAGGCCTTGTGCCTGAAAGGATAATTGTTATCATTATTATCATTATTATCATTATTATTATTATTATTATTATTATTATTATTATTATTATTATTATTATTCTATGTTTGCCTTTTGCTTTATGTCTGTACAAGTTGGCTCCAAGTCTCACCCAGAGACCTCAAGAGACAACAGGTTGGAAGTTCACGTTGTTGTTGTGCCTAGTGTGCCATATATTTGGTTTTTTGTTGGTGTTGTACTAGTGAATGTCTAATACAA